>NC_089980.1:82749893-83052924 GCF_036417845.1 Apteryx mantelli | reverse complement strand
GTGTCAGCACCATCACCCTGAATAGAACTGGCTGTGGCTTCTGCAGTTTCTGAATGATACCTATGTACGTAAATTATAATAGGAACATATATATCAAAATGGGGTGGGGTTGGTGGTCTTGCAGTTTGGCTGCAGGTATTTCATAATGGATCCTTTCTTTTCCCTTTTTTTAAACATATCAGTAAGGCCTTAGGGTACACAAAGTTATGCTTTTATGACTGCAAAGAATGTCAGTAGAAACACTGATGAAGAAACTATATATCATCTAGATAAAAACAATTCCTATTTTGGTGGGAGATCATTTGAACGTAAGTTCTTTAGAATTCTTCTCCTGCTGGCAATATAACGTTAAATGATCAAAACTAACCATGGCATAAGAGCAAAAATAGATGAGGGAATCCAAGTTTGATGAGTTGCAATGTCTAGCTGAAACTTGTTTAACTATAGGATCTTTCCTTTGATTTTTATGGTGGAAAGACTGAGCTAATCAAAGTGGAAAAGATGCTGAGCTGATAAGAGAGTTAAGGGAACAGAGACAACCTCTCTTGACAGGACTGAAAATTTTATTCTGATGTGCACCTTACAAGATGTGCATGCATTTCTCAGAGGAGAATGTTCTACCCTAACCACAAAAAAAACCCCACAGCATTTTCAGTGATAACCAGTTGATATATAACATACAGGAAGAAAGCAGTGGTTAGAGAGAAAGTGTCAATGAAAGGTACTTGCAAAATTTTATCTTTCTGTAGGTACTTAAGTCTTTGTTTTGAGGCTTGCATGTTTTTGGCTGACTTCAACAAATAAAAAAAGCCACTCATGTCATTTATGCTGCATTTTGTCTGTATGGTGCTTCTAAAAGTTGACTTTTCCTTTCTGTCCCCAAAAGGCAAATCACTTCTATGCACTCACTCCTCTTGCTTGCAGTGATGCAGTCTTCTCTTCACATTCTTTTTATACTACCATTGTCATTTCTACATTCCAGACTGGCAAAAAGCTAAAGCAGATGGCCCCTTGGTCTTTTCTTCTGCATTTCCTGCCAAAAAGCTACAGCAGATGCCTGCCTTGTCTTTTCTTCCACATTTTGTGCTTTGTTACTACCTTGCACTGAAGTCTTTTTGTCTTTGCCATTGACGCTCAATATTGGGCCAACCTTTCCACTTCCTTGAAGCATGCTTGTTTGTGCACCCCACCCTTAACGTTTTATCAATTTTAATGACATCAGCTCCCTTTAATCTTTACCTTTCATAAATGTCACTGTTTTCCTCCATAAAACCCTTTTTTACATGTAAAGCTCCTACTATTTTGTCTACATGCATCTCAGTTGTCTCACTCCAGTTCTGTTCCAAAACTGACTTTTGCTGTTTTGTCAGTAGAACAAGTAAGAGGGGGGAAGACTGCTTAAATTTTAGATCCAGCAAAAATCCAAGACTATCAAGAAGTATCAAAGTGTTGTGGAGTAAACAGCATGACATTGTTGTGACCTTGTCCTTCTGTTCATTATCCTATTTCATTATCTCATCAATTTATAAACCTTTCTTACATTAGATTGAGATTATGTTTTGGGGGGCAAGGATCACAACTTAATTTATTTGTGAGAAATCTGGCTCATTTCTTGGAACACAAAACATTAATTAAATTTCCATCTATATTATTAAAAAAAACCCAAGTAACAAACACTTTTCCTATGTTTTTGTCTTATTTATTATTCCATACTGGCTAAACTGGCAGAAGCACTGTACCTTTCTAAGCACAGTTCAAATCCTGACTGTACTACAAAGTTCAAACTAATTTGTAATTAATATATCAACAAAATTAGTAATTGTGCTTCCCAACTCTTTGCTGTAGAGATAGAGTGCTAGGACTCACACTTCTAAAATCACTTTATGTATAAAGGCAAACAACTGTCCAGTTGTTTTATTCCTGTCACTTTCTGAAATATTCTCCATCATTAAATCTGGTCACTTACTCATTCTGAAGAACTTAAGGGTAAGATTTTCAAAGGCGACCAGTTTTGACTTGTCTGTTAAAGCTTATATTGATTTTAACAGGAAAAATTAGGTCAATTTTGAATGCTTTTGAGATGCACTGCGGTGTTTTAGCTGTTTCAGTTATTGATTGTCTATGTTTATATTACCATATTTAGTTTCAATTTATTTTTCATTTACAGTTTTAATGCTGTTTGGGGAAAATGCAGTAAGTTTGTGTGTGTGCGCACATGCACACACATATATACATATTTATGTGGGTGTGTGCGCATGTATATTTGTATGAGTAGAAATAATGCTTTCAAACCTATTTGCAAATTTGAAAATGGCATACCTAACATAGCTTTTCCTTCATCCTCCAGCTCAAATCGAAGAGTCTGAAGTTCCTGTTCCATCTCCAATTTGAAACCTTCCATGGCTTGTTTATGTGTTTCTTTCAGTGCCTGAAGTTCTTCTGAATGCTTTTGTTGTAAACGTTCTTCTAACTCCTATGAAATCCAAATAGAGAAGATTAATTATATACCAGCTAAGGGAATTTATAAAATATTAACCAATAGTTTAACCGACAACAAAAATTAGGCATTAACATACTCTAGAAATCATTAAAAATGCATTTATATTACTCACATTTTCTTCACTCCCTAGATTATCATACTACTGTATTTTTTCTTTTTCATGGCTGACGGTTATCAAGATAACCTGAGTACAGAAAAATTAGGAATGTGTTCTGCTCACAGATGGAAAATAGAAAAAAAACCCAAAACAATCTATGGCTATGTTTACAGTAGCAAGCAATGTAGCTCAACAAGAGCAGATCCATAGAGGGGCCTAGTGTATGATACATACATTTGGTGGGGGGGTTATTCTCCATTCAAGTGCATTAAGCTTAATGCTGCTGGAGCACATCATCTGATTCCATTTCACACAAAGCAAATGCAACTTGTGTGCCCCAAGACCACCCTTTGATGTGAACCAAAGCACAGTAAGTGGGGACAGCTGGGAAATTCATTGCAAAAGTAACCTCTCGATCTTAACTAAAAATTTACACACCCTATGAAGTATCATGCACTGCCAGAATTTCAATTTCGAAGCAGGTTTAGTCAAGGTTTGAACAAAATATCTTCTGGACATGAAAATTACTTTGCAGGTTGCAAAACAGTTTATAAGATTTTAAACATAATGAAAATGTAAAATACATTACAAAAGTAGTCAGTTGACAGGAAACATTGGAAAACATGATAAATTAGGTAAATATAATCAAAAATACAAAGAAACCTATTTCAGATCAATCTTAGAATTGATGTTATAGATAACAATCTCAAGCTATTGTAAAGAAATGTGCATGTGTGTTGATAATCATTACATATATCAACACAATAATAGAGTATAAAGCAAGATGCTAATTAATGCCAGTATTAGAGATGACTTTCAATATATCTTAAACAGATTTAACTGAACATCATTAAAAACACATAATCTGAAAAGGAAATGTAGTAGTTATGCAAATACTTTTCTTTATTAATTTTCACTGTGTACATAATGGCTAAAATTGTGACATTCTCTACATAATTTGCATAATTTGGAATATTCATACGAACATGCCTTTTGCTCTTGTTCTTTTGTTTCTTCCATATTTTGAAACGCAAGGATGTGGGCTTCTTGGAGAGACTTATGCCTTTGCTGATGCTCTTCTTCTAATTCCTGGATCTCCTGAGTCAGTCTTTGTCGTTCCTGACTGAACTGAGCTTGTAGCTGTTGCAAAGAGCTCTGAGACTGGGAAAGTTGCATCTCCAGATTCTGCTTCAGCAATGAGATCTAACCCACGGAACAGCAAATATCAATTAGTCATTAACACTAACATCAACTCTGAAAAGAAGGAAAGATTTGAAATTCTAAATCCAGCATATTAACTATGAGGGACAAGCAATGTTGTCCATCTACTGAATTGGTTTTTAATGTTATATCTCAGGGATACAATCATTACATTGTAATAATTTTGTAAGAGTTTTCATATCTATAAGTTCATAGTATAGTACTACCTTTAACATTGTTGGTATTTCATGGCCAAATTAAGTTATCAAAATTTACTTCTAGGTCTTGGATAAAAACAATAAAAATGACACTATCAAGGGCTAAGGTCTAACATTTGATTTGTTAAAATAAACTATTATTCAGGAGAAGATCATGTCAATTCTGCACAGAAAATGCTGCACTTGTTAAGGGAGATAGAAAAATTCTTCAGTCTAGATGTTGCAGGCTATCTGTTGATATGTTATGGGCCTTTCTTACTGGTAACTTTCTGATTTAAAAAGAATAGCAAAACATACTATATCACAAATAAAATATAACACTTTATGAAGCCTTTTTGTTAGCTCATGGGAGTGATTTTTCTGCTGACTTTCAACTAACACCAAAGCAATTCCAGTCACAAATACTCATTTTCTTAGAAATACTTGATATTACCAATGACGCTTATAGTCCAACAAACATTTTAATATATTAGAGTACACCGTACTCCTTGAAAGAGTCCTGTTTTCATTTTATTATATTCCAAACTCTGTTCTTCGCATCAGATAGCATCTTTTCAGACAGAAGATACTAAGCATGTATTCCCTTTGGATCCAAACAAGAAAGAGGTACCTTCCAACTCTGGAAACAAGATTTTACCAAAAAAAAAATAAAAATAAAAATAAAAAAAATTACAGTGACTCACCGGAAGAAAAAATGAAATTGCCATGGGACAAAGGATTTGAATCAGAGTATTTTTCAAGCCTCAGAACATTACATACAATTGAATCATAAAAGAAAGTTTGATAGTGTCATCTGATTTAGTAAATCTTACAATTAATTATGACAAATTAATAAAGACATTGCACATCAGTATATTGAATTATAAAACGTTACATCTCACCACTTAACAAAAAATTGACAGCAGCATATCAAGGACAACTTGCAGCATAAGCACTATTGTTGAACATATTTTTTTCAGAAGGACACAGCTTAAGCAGTTTTGAAAGGAAAGAAGCTACATTTAAAGTAAAATTAGCATTAAAACAAAACAAGCAAATTAAGTTGAATGAAATGACCATGGCCAGTTGCATTTAGAATTCGCCAGGTTTATGTGTTTGTACACATATACACTACCTTCTAAGAATACTATAACAACAGCACCTTACTTCAAGCACCTTTGAAGGAGATTTAACTATAACTGAAGGATTTTAGTGAAGACTTGTACTATATTCTACGATCTGAACTATACATGGAAAACCTTTTACTGAGTACATTTAATATTCATGTCACATACAAATTGTACAATGTCAGACCAAAGGTTTGTTTAATGTAGTATTCTGCCTCCAGAAATGGCCAACATTTCCCAACCGGGATGTTGACTCTAAAGTCTACTAGCACCCAGCAACCTTTCTTAAACCAGAAGAGGTATTTTTGGAAGAATTCATGGAAGAAAAATCCATTAAATACTATCACTATTTGAATCCACCTAAACTTTTAGCATCCACAACATCTTTGTCAAGTCCCACAGCTTCAATACACATGCCAGCTTCGTAGGATGCCCTCCACTACTTCTAATGGAAGAGTCAGAAGTTCCCTTTTCATTTACTCCATTCTACTCACGTATCTGTAGATCTCCATCATACCTCACCTCACTCTTCCAAACTGACCAGTTTTGGCCTGCTAAGTCACTCCTTGTATAGAAGTCATTTCATATCTATCATCATCAGCCTTCTCCTAGTTTTTCTCCCTTTTCTACTATTTCCTTTTAAAGATTAGGGGATCAGAACAGCGCACAGCATTCAAGATGAGGATAAACTGTGGTTTTATACAGCGGCATGGTATCAGGTATTATGTTCTCCATTCTTCTTTATTCCTAACATGTTATTTACTTTTGTGACTGCTACTGAGCACTGAGTTATGTTTTCATGGAATTATACACATAATCCCCAAATCTAATCTCTTTAGTTGTAATGGTCAAGTCAAAGCCTGTCATTTATACAAGAAGTTAGAATTTTTTTTCCTTGTATATCACTTAATATTTATCTACACTGAATTTCATCTGCCATTTTATTGCCTAGTCCCTTTGTTTTTCACAGCTTTCTACAATTCTTCAACCAGTCTTTGTCCTTCCTACCCTGAATATCTTAGTATAAACTACAAGTTTTCCCACCTTACTTACTCACAAACAACCTGCAAAAAAGTATGTTGCACATCAGTAGACCTCCACTGATGATCTACCTTCACTGTGGTAACACTGTACTTAATTCCTATCTTTCAACCAGTTACTTATCTATGCAAAAATTTCTCTCCCATATCATGGAGTTTTAATTTCCTCCAAAGCTTCAGAGGGATGACTTTGGCAAAAGTCTTTTGGAAAACCAAGTAGATTATATCAACTGCACCACCCTTACCCAGATTTTTATTTATCCCTTCAAAAGAATTGCAGTAAATTCTAAGGCAGGGTTTCCCTTCTCAAAATCTATTTTAAGTCTTCCCAAATAGATCACGGTGCCCACAAATTCTATCTTCATTACAGCTTCTGTGAGTTTATCTTGCAAAGACATTTGGCTTACAGGCCTGTCATTCCTCAGATCTCCTTTGGAGCCTTTAGAAAGATTGTCATCCTATTTGCTCACACATCAATCCTTATGAATCAATGCAGATGTGAGTAACTACATACTGGTGTTTGTGTTCAAAAGGATTGTCAGAATGAAATTCTTGGGTGAACAGACAAGTACTGACTATTTGTTGTGGTTCATTTTGTCAGTTCGTTCTACACCATCTTTTACATTCTCTCTTAATTTCACAGGAGTCCTGTAATGGGTACAATGAAGGGCTCCAGTGTGGAAAATGCTCCATTTTTTTCTACCCTAAATACCAATGCAAAAGGATTCATTTAGCTTCTCTGCAGTGGTACTATCATCTAGCAGTGCTCCTTTTATACCCTGTTCATTTACTGCCCTACAGATCCTCTGTCAGGCTTCCCTGATCTGAATGTGTTTGAATAAAGTATTAAATACTTTGGACACTTTTTGCTAGCTGTTTCTCAAATGTTTTTAGTCTCTTTTGTATTTTTACACTTAACCTAATACAGCTTCTGATCCTTTCTAGGTTCTTTAAGCACACACTGCTTGAGTTTTCTTAAACTGTTTCTTATTTCTAACCCTTACCTTGCTGTTTAGCAATGCCAACTCCCTGATGCCATTTCTCAAGCCTGTTTTTAGCATGGTGCTTCTGATTTGATATCTTTAAGTAGCTCCTATGCCACTGATAAGGAATACATTTTCTAACCTGCCCCTTTTATCTAAAATAAATAAATAAAATAAAATAAAATAAAATATCATCCCATCCCAGATTTTTCTTTTTACATAACTCCTCACTTCTCTTTCAGAAACCAAGCACAATTTTGGTGGATATTTGTTTTTTCAAACAAACAAATAAATAAACAACAACAACAAAAAAAGCAGGGGCAAGTACATCAAGGTTGCTTAAGGCTTGTCAAGGTAAGAAACCAGATCCTTCAAGCTACTCGGAACCAATTCAAGGGTTTCAGAATGCCTGGTGAGATCCCAAGGCAGGTGCTCCCCCCAAAATAATCCACAGTCTCAAAAATTTGGTCTCTAGGGTGTATCTTGATGTAGTTAGTATTTGTTTACTCTAGTGTGGGTAACTGAATTTCTCTATCACTACTGTATTTCCTATCCACACTATCCCTTTCAGCATACCATGGCTATAGTTGTCATTCTGGTCAGACAAGCCAATAACACAACTGCATATTTTATTCTTCTCTTCCTCTTCAACCCTGTAATTTCAATCCATTGATGAGGTCAGTTTGCAGCATACCACTGCCAGCATGACCAACCATGTATTTTCATGTATATTTTGTAATCTGGTATTACAATGTACTATTGATTGTCCTTCTCCAGAAGAAATATATCTTATTTAAACTCACCTGCGATCTCCTCTCATTCCCATCTACTCTTATGCACCCTGCATTCACTGTTGGGCCCTTGTCTTTTTCCCCATATTTTTGTAACCTCATACCTACGTGGGTCCTTTTCATCTGTAAGCCTCACCTTATCCCTGATTTCCTGTTTTGCTGCCACACTGCACCTACTAAAAAAAGCAGACTCTGCCTGGAGGTCTGTTTTTTTTCCTTCCCCCTTCTGCGCCTTTACGTAATTCTTATGCTTCTTTAGATTACCTCTGCTCCTGTTTAACCACCATCCATAAACTCCCAATATATCTTTTGTTTCCCTAAGGTCACTATTGCAACTTGGCTCTTGCCGTTCTACTCCTTCTCTTAGCTCCATCCCATATTCCAGTATCTCTCCTCCTTTTCCTCCCCTCTTTTGCTCTTTTTCTTCTTCCTGACACCATTTGTAGCATCATAGGAAAGTATAGCTAAGATAAGGTTATGAGATTTAGTCCAGTTCTTTGCACTAGGTCGGACCAATTACAAATTATTGCTTAAAAAAACTCATATGAAGGAAATTCCACAATTTCCACTGAGACCCTCTTCCTCCTCTCCACTGAGTGCCTGTGACAGAAACACCAAACAAGTGGACAGATGTTCTGTCCACTCTCGCTTGTCCTTCACATTTCTCACCACTGTTCTGCCTCTCCCATCACCACGAGCAGTAACAGCTCCAGAGAAAATCCTGCTCAGTTACTGCAGAGCCTCAGGCAATGTAATCATCATACCCTAAAAAGCCTTTCATGACAATATTCAAACAGAGTTGACCAGAGTTTGGTATCTTAGCCAAATTCGCATGGATTTATGAAGATGACAGAAAAGCGTGTTTTTTTTTTTTTTGCCTTGAAGTTAAATCTCTTTCACTTAAGTTCCTGTTCTAAATTCTAATAATTCTCACTGTATCATTTATAAATATTTTTAGCATGGGTAAAACAATTCTCTTTTATATAACTCTTGGAAATGTAGAAAACACTAACTGAGGTGCTTTTTAGAAGTCTGACATCTAGCCAGGCAGCCATCTTAGAAGATGACAAAGATCAGGAATACCCTTTTCAAGAGCAGCTCAGACTTCCACCAGATTAAAGTGACTGAAAAAAACATAGCCTGAAATAAGTCAATCTCTGGAGAGGTCTGTTTGCATCAATAGACTATACAGCAAGCATGGCATGATGAGGCTTAAATGACCTCAACAACCAAGTCAGACATCTAATCTCCCATTCTAATGAGGATTTTTTTTTTGCTGAAAGTACATCATGTATAAAAAAATTGACAAAGTTATTTTTAAAGGGACAACAAAATTCTAAGTATTAATTTGATTATTCAATATGTATATTCATACTCTCAAGAGGACGTTTTCGAAAATATTCATGCCTCCCTTTGCATGTCTTTGGAGCTTCCCTTCTCAACACTCCTATATTGAGGACTTAAAAGAAAACACCTAGCTCCAAATGCTATCCTCTGAACCTTCAGTACTCTTATCTAAGGTATTCAGCAGATTAAAAATATTAGCATTAAAAAAAAGAGTATTTCAGCTGCACTGCAAAACAGCAAATTATAACACAGCATCAATCTCATGCTTTGTAGAAAGCTCTGCAACACACATTTGCACTGCCCACAAGCTTGCTTTAACAATGACATAAAAATGTTGTTTATGTTATGACCATGTATGTAGTGCTTGATGTCCAGTGATACATACATTTACACAGATGAATGGATGCAGTACAAAAGCTTTTGAGAAATAGTGGCAAACGTTCTCTTGAATATTATCATGTATTTGATTTTATAGGCTAAAGCTTTAAAGCGGTATTACAGGATATGCAGATTTAGTAGTGCAAACATGCCCTTTACAAGCTGTAAGTGCAAATCACTTACATTGCTGATAGATTTATGCAAAGCTTCACCGAGACAGTGCCGCTATGAAGAAAAGATCACAGGAATAAAGGGAAACATTCAGAAATCAACTAAGTAAAAGAAAAAGGGATAAGGAAGGGAGAGTAAAACATAGAACATTAATTATAATTTGACCAGGAAAAAATAAGTTGAAGACTATCTGGATAAAATATTAAATGAATACTTTGCTTCGACTTAGTATATAAACTACTGAACACAGAACAGAATGAAGCATTTTCTTGTGTTATATTTTGAATGTACAGGATAGCAATATTTCTTCAATATAATATTATAATATACTTCTATATTATGCAACCAAACATTTTTTAAATTATCCAACTGTTTCCTCTTCATCTTTATGGCAAATAATTTTGTGGAAAAGTCATTAAGTACACCAATTTGCATTACTATTAGAAAAGCCATACATAAAAGAATAATTGATCAGCTGTGTCTCTGAAATATCACAAGCATATTAAACACTTAAAATACTAAAGATCAGGTTTCACTGATAAAAAGAAAAGATGAAGTTTAGTCTCAAATAAAGTAAAATTTATATTAAAATACTTAATTTTTTTTTAAGATTTCAGAATGACATGGGAACATAAAAGACTTTCTGCAATTCCCTACCAAAAAATTAGGTATTGTACCACCTTATACTAGTGTTGATTGCTAATGAAAAGCAAAAATAAAAACAAATTGCCAAGTACATGCTCTATATCAAGTATTACTGACCATATATAAAATTCATATAGCTAGACAGATAGATATAGGCTCACACACATGCACGCACAGAGTCATCAGAAATGAAGTGAGAGTAATTTAAAATCCAGCATGACCAATTTCCACTTTTGGCACACATTAGTCAAGAAGATGGCTTTCTCAGGCAGACAGCAGGTATTCTTACACCATCTTGGAAGACTTCACCTGAGAATTTTTAAAATCATTCTTTGTCAAAATACAAAAAGAAGAAAATAGTATTGCTCCTCCTGAATTTACAAAACGATTAACATAAAAATAAATTATAGTGGAAAATCCCAAATTATCCTATTAAAATTGTAGGAGAGTTAACAAGCAACAATTTTCTACTCATGAGAGTAACACTAGGAGGCACCATACTGCAGCAGACAAGAGACTAGACTAGCACCTAACAGCTCTAATTTCTACACCTAATTTTGCCAGTGCCAACCTGAGCAAATCCATCTGCTTTTCCATGATTCCTTTCCAATCTGTCTTGGTTGGAAGCTACTAAGAGCATGAACGATCTCTTACTAAATAAATGTTCTGCTTCTAGAATGGCTGGGACTTAATTTTGACTGATATACTTAGGCACTACTGCAGTACGACAAACAAATATTTATTAAATGTATTTAGATTTACAATCTCAAATAGAAAGGTCAGTAATGTCCTACAATGAAAAGAAATTCCAAATAAAAATACTTTTTGGAAGCTGTATTCTGAGCTGTAGGAGTTGCCCCTTGCTGCTTGCAGAACAATGCAGATTTCTTTCCCCAAGGCACAGTATAGAAATAAGGAAAGAACAGTAGCTGCTGTCAAACCAGTCTTATGACTGACAGAACTAAGATGGGCCAACCATTTTAATCTGTGCGATTCCACCAAGTTTAAAAGTTTTCCAGAGATACCGAAAACAGAAGGAACCTATATGAACTTTTGATTAAGGTTCTTGACTACAACTCTGCAGTAAAGTTCAATTTTTAGATTTGTCACGGATTTCTTATGCTACCTGACTCAAAGCAATTTTTCTGCAGCCCATGCTTCCTGATTATGAAATGAGAATAATAATTATCTTTTGGAAAAAAAATTAACTATGAGATGCTCATATATTACAGTGGTGAAAAGACAACTGACATGGACCCCCCCCAAAGTAATTTTTTAATAAAGTTGAGCTTATATATTTAACATTCCTAGGTGTTCATGCACAAATATTGAGCATTACAGTAAACGTAGCTTATTGATTTTTAACAAAACTTCAAATACATGTGTAGTTTATAAATCTAGAAGTCCCAGCATCATACCACTATTCAAAGGCATTTAATTATAGGACAGCTAGCCAAACATTAGTACTTGGAAAAGAATGGAAAAGATGATACAGGATTCAATCAAGAAAGACTTCAAGTGTGAAAATAACATGATTTTCAGTCAGCATGACAATAGAAAAGAGCCAAGCTAAACAAAATTTGATTTCTTGCTTTGACAAGACTAGTCTTGAGCAATAAATGCTACTGTACAGAAATAACACCTAAGACTTGTTAATGGAATTTATTATCACATGAGATTTTGATTTAAATATGTGTACTCATACAATTTTAGTAAAGTATACTTTAAAAGATTAAAATCTACCTATTTACAAATCTCAAAAATTGCTGGTGGTGAGTCACAGGGATTTTTCAGGATCAATACTAAACCTGACAACAATTGATATTTTCATCCATTATTAGGAAGTAAATAAAAGATTTTGACAGAATATGTGCATGATAAATTAGTAAACTATAATTATGTAGTGCAGTCAATTGGCATGGGGGGGGCCCGATTTCAACAAAATATGTAGCAACATAATCAGATGCAGCTCCTTATTAAAAAGGATGCAGGACACATTCAGAATGGAGAACTCCAAAATAAGCTAGTCTATTTGAAATTATTAAGATATAGAGGAAGACTTGTTTTCCTCCTTCATATTTTAAAGTCTCTACTAAAAGAGCTGAGTTTTCTTTACTTAAAAAAAAAAATTGGGCTAGTCTGCATCATAATAAAACAGATCCAGAGATTTTAAACTTATTCATGCTTTGGAGTTGCTTATTTTAATACAGTTGCTGGTAGACCCATCACAATGACTGTCACAGGGATCATACTTACTTATGATCATATTACAGTATTTTCCTTAAGAAGGGAGACAACAGTACCACTGATATTTTCACTCAGCTGCATTGTTTCCTGCAAGATGTTAGGTTATTTGACACATGGATAGTTTTATCATTTCATTTTTTCTCTTGGCTAAAAGTTACCTTCGATCACATTAAAGAGGCTTCACACTAAAGTTCAGCATAAATCTTCACATCACTCATAAATCAGTTACATAACTCTCTTTCTCACTGTGCTTCCCACAGATATTTCAATGTCATATTGTTTCAAGACCTGACTTTGGTACACTGCTTACTGAGTTTTCAAAACATCGTCAGCAGCAGAGATTCTTGTGCTAAGCCCCGAGACCCTAGGTGGGGAAGAGCAATCTGTGGTATCAAGAGCAGATCTAGATTACTACGCAGTCTTTGTCTTATTTTAAGAGTCAACTCCAACAGATGCTGCAAACCTTTCTGAAGGGGAAAACCTATGTGTATCCATCAGATGTTAGTAAAATAAGTCAGTTTAAAATGTTTACTGAAGAAACTGAAGGGACCTTTGGCATATGTCCATTTTACCCAGCTGAAAATAATAATAAAAAAGCAAACAAAGTAAACCACCCTCAGGATATTTCTTTGGTTTGAAGAGAAAGACTGATTTGTCAGCAGATTCACCATCTCTGACCGGTGCTTACACAGCTGATGACTATGCAAAGATTTGGAAAGCAGCTGTTTGCTACCACAATGTTTTGTATTTGCTTGAGGCTTGTGACATACTAGGAATGGAAGAGCTGCACCAAGGGCTGCCCTGACCGACTGATAAGGAAAAGCAGCATTCAGAGCCCCTTCCATTTCCCTTTCTTCTCTGTCAAAGCCCAACAGGCTTCTGCTGGGGAAAATCAGAGTATATGAAGCATTCTAAAATTTATAAATATCTCTGAGATCTAATTGGTCCTGACCAATTCTGTTTTTGTAGCAACAGTGTGAGTGTGGGTGCTGTGTCCTGGCTATCTCAAGGTACCAATTATTCTGGTGCCTTAAAAAGATCTAGCTCTTCTCATTTTAAATTACAAGATTCTTATCCAACTCCTAAGTAAAATGGCTGAGGTATTCTGCCCTATTCTTACCTGTTACACTTTGGATTACTTGCTATTAATCTGACAAACTGCAAATTCAATGGTCAGGGGAAAAGTTTTAATAGTGATGATCATTAGAATCTATTGATAATTTTAAGTATTTGCAATGGTACTAGGGCTTCATTTCTTTTAAATACTTGTTAATAATGCTTTCAGTATTTTAAGGATTATACGTGAATCTTTGCTAATACATCCTAGAACACAGGCAGAGAAAAATATAGGATGACTTTGTGTGGAAGAGGTGAGGAGAAAATTGAGGTTCAAGTTCAGAAACACATGGACCATGGCATGGAAGGAGGAGTGGAAAACATGCCCATCTCTAAGTTTTAGATTTGGACATCACTGTAGGAAGCTCAAACAATTTTAATAGGAAGTTGTGGTTAAAAAAGTAAGCAAAAATGCTAAGAAACGTACTGAACAGAACGGATGGTAACACGGACAGCATAAATGAATTTCTTTCATAAGGAGCACTGTGTATAGGTAATGCTTGGTATTTCTTTACAAAATTACTGAGGATCTGAGGAGACTTAGATTTAGGTTGCCTAAATTCTGCTTACATACTTAACCAAGTTTACCTGTGAAACTCAGAGGGCAGCTATTGACAAGACCGATCCACACTTCCTGGAACCAAGAGCACTAGCAACCTGTTGCATCAGAACCCATGACTCTCCATTCTTATCTTCTCTGACCCTGTAACTCCTGCCTTAAAAAAAAAAAAAAAAAAAAAAAAAAAAGAAGCATACAACAGTCCAGCTTCTGTAAGAAAGATGGAAAGTCGAAAGGTGTTCCAGCTCAACACTGGGCTGTGACACCCCTGAGAATTGAGAACAGAGGACTCAAACTCACTTGAGATGAGGTACACTTAAAACTCCAGTTCTCTACTTCCTGTGCGAGTTCTCTAGACCACTAGACTATTCTGCAAAAAAAGTGTCTATCCCTTTGTCCAAAAGGGGGTCAGTATTCCGAATCCTGATCAAATGGTCTCATCTGGCCTTTGGCTCTGGATTACATGATTATTCATAAACTCATGTATAGCAGTTTTTGATTTTCTGAAAATACAGGTTCCCCACTCAGAATATGGGAACACAGACTAGATTTCCTCTAAATCATTAGCAAACGGTAGGATGCTTAAGACATTGGATCACAGGTCTTAAGGAGAAACTCCCAAAGCTCCCCTGGTTCTCAGCAAGTCCCTAAGGAGTTGCAGCATAGTTCCATTGAGATCACAATATTAAGAGCTGCAGTCACTTCTGAGACATTCTCATATAACATTCTCATAGGCAAGCTCAGGAAGTGTGGGCTAGATGAGTGGACAGTGAGGTGGATTGAGAACTGGCTGAATGGCAGAGCTCAGAGGGTTTTGATCCGCGGTGCAGAGTCTAGTTGGAGGCCTGTAGCTAGCGGTGTCCCCCAGGGGTCAGTACTGCGTCCAGTCTTGTTCAACTTCTTCATCAATGACCTGGCTGAAGGGACAGAGTGCACCCTCAGCAAGTTTGCTGATGATACAAAACTGGGAGGAGTGGCTGATACACCAGAGGGCTGTGCTGCCATTCAGAGAGACCTGGACAGGCTGGAGAGGTGGGCGGAGAGGAACCTCATGAAGTTCAACAAAGGCAAGTGCAGGGTCCTGCACGTGGGGAGGAATAACCCCATGCACCAGTACAGGTTGGGGGTTGGCCTGCTGGAAAGCAGCTCTGCGGAGAAGGACCTGGGAGTGCTGGTGGACACCAAGTTAAGCATAAGGCAGCAATGTGCCCTTGTGGCCAAGAAGGCCAATGGTATCCTGGGGTGCATCAGGAAGAGTGTTGCCAGCAGGTGGAGGGAGGTGATTCTCCCCCTCTACTCAGCCCTGGGGAGGCCCCATCTGGAGTACTGCGTCCAGTTCTGGGCTCCCCAGTACAAGAGGGAAGTGGCACTACTGGAGCAAGTCCAGCAAAGGGCTACAAAGATGATTAGGGGACTGGAGCATCTCTCTTATGAGGAAAGACTGAGAGAGCTGGGCCTGTTCAGCCAGGAGAAGACAAGGCTGAGAGGAGATCTTATCAATGTGTACAAATATCTAAAGGGAGGGTGTCAAGAGGATGGAGCCAGACTGTTTCAGTGGTGCCCAGCGACAGGACAAGAGGCAACGGGCACAAACTGAAACACAGGTTCCATCTGAACATGAGGAAAAACTTTTTCCCTGTGAGGGTGACAGAGCACTGGAACAGGTTGCCCAGAGAGGTTGTGGAGTCTCCTTCTCTGGAGATATTCAAAACCTGCCTGGACAGGATCCTGTGCAATGTGCTCTAGGTGACCCTGCTTGAGCAGAGGGGTTGGACTAGATGATCTCCAGAGGTCCCTTTCAACCTCAACCATTCTGTGATTCTGTGAAGTTCCCAAGAGCTGCAGAAAGTGGTGTCCCTTTGGAAAAAGAACAAATATCTAAAGATGGAAAAAGATAATATAACCTTATCTTTAACTCCTTGTCCAGGTGCCATTTGTTTGCTCTCTCCTTAATAGCATTTTTTTTTTAATTCTTTTGCATTTCAGCATTTTAGATTTGTAAGTGCTTTTTAAATCTTGCCCCAAATCCCTGTGAGGAGACGCTTATCATCCACTAAACATCATGTTAGACTTACCAGTATTATTTGAATACAAGAAAGCCCAAACAGGGAACTAGCATGGAGAAGCAGGTTACTTGAAGTTTACATTCTATCTGATTTCGATCAGACAAGCCTTTACTGTGCTTATGGCAAGATCAAGTGAAAGGAGACAGAGTAAAACAATGGTATTCTAAGAGTTGATTTCCCTTCCTTTGGGAAAGGGATATAGAGCATATGCAGGTCTTCTCTTGTAGAAATTTCCAGCAACCATTCAACAGCAAATCTTCTAAACCAATGGTTACCCAGACCGTGGAACATGCCACTAATCCTTGTGCTGAGAAAGTGGTATATCCTGATTCTGCTTGTGTGGATGCAGGTCAGCTCTGTGGTAACCACCCCACCCAGGCAAATAATGACCTAGCAATAACTGTCAGATGCACCTCAGGTAGAAGACTGATCAACAGCCATTTTCAGACATGCATAATAGCTTCATGACTTTTCTACAATACTCCACTTCATCAGCAAGGGTACAGTCAGTGGCCAGGACTTGCAATTGCAAATCAGAATATGAGAGAAGGACAAGGCAAGCTGCACATGACAGGAAAAAAAGTTCACTGGTGACCTGGGCTGCAGCAATAGGGAAGAAAATAAGAAGCCTTGGGTCCTACTTTGTTATGTAAGGCGTACCAGGAGGGAAAGGTATGCAGTCCCCTGAATATGCATACAGCATTTCAAACCAGCTAAGCTTGGAAACATATGTTCTAAAACCATGTAAACCAGAACTTGTTTGCTAGAGGTGGGAGACAGATATTTTAATTCACAATAAAGAGGAAGACAATACTGGTAGATTTTAGAGAATGCAAAATTCCTCCTCAGCATTTCCTTAAAATTAGCATCCTTTAGCTGGTTTTTACCAATCTAATTGCACTTTTGAACCAAATGAAGTTCTGAGAGACCCAAGGGTGGACAGTGACTCTAGAGTTCCTTTTGTTGATCCCTGCTATCCCCAACCCTCCCTCCCAATCCAATCTCTAATGTTTCACTTCTTAGATCGAACTGCATTAATTACCTGGATCCCCAAGAAATGACCTCTAAAGAAATGAAGATCTACTAATTACTTCTCATTTATTTTTAAGACCCTATGAATGAGTTGTAAATCTTCTGAAAACTACAGATTTGAATAATCTATATCAGAAGGAAATATTTTTATATTTTCATGTGTGTACATATACATAAAATATATATATATATTTTACAAAAGGTTCTCATATCCACTTTCAAGATGTTTTAAAAGGAAAAGACTCCACCATAGAACCAAACTCTTTGAATAGAAATCTTCTACCATCTTTTTCAAAATAGGAGAAAACCTTTGGAGGAGAAAAAATAAACAGTATACTTTTGTCCATTCTCACTGTAATACTTCTAGTATTTCCATTAATACAAGATGGTACTTACAGTGTGGAAAAAACTGACAAAGTTAGAAAGACAACTGTCACTACTACTTAGTAATATAATGGTAAGTAAAGCAAAAAAGCTGACAAAAACATTTCTTTCATTTTAGTGCGATATGTGTTTGATAAGTAAAGAAGACACCAACATTTGCTCAAATTGAGAAAAACTCATCAGCAATCAGGGCACCTGAAATTTTACAGAAAGAAACATTTATGAGAACAAGAGATAGATAAGAAGATGCATGTCTTAAATGCATGAGTTAAGTTCTCCTCAAAGTTGAAGTTTGCACTACACAAATAAGGAGAACAGAGAACACATTGTATTTTAAAAAAGAAAATTCTATTTTGTTCATGACTGAAGCTTTCTCAGCAGTAAAATATTTTTTAAGAAAAATGTTAAAAGTGCATTCCACAGCTAAAAGAAAAAGAGCAAGAAGCTAATGCATCTGAATTCTCTGCATATTTCATGAAGAAACTCTCACATGGATTGATATTTTGTAAAATTTACAAGGAAAAAAGGAAAAGCACTTTCTTTTTAAGACTTGGTCTCTAGATACTGATCCACTTAACCTACCAACCACATTAACTGTAGATGGTAAATGATTCTTTACAACTGGCAAAAATGTGTTTAAGCACTTGATTGGCCAAATAGCATTTTTTCTTGCAGAAGTTACTTTACTCATAACATACTGTTATAACAATAATCCTGCATGCATTCTATGAGGGACCACTTAATATTAATGGTATAAAAGAAAAATACTATCTTGCTTTACATCAGAGCTAAATGTCATTTACCAAAAGTGCAGCAACCCATAGAAGGCAAAAATTTGTCAATTAGTATAACACACACAAAAATCTTAAATACTTCATGGCCATAAATCAGTTGGAATCAGCAGTCTTTCTTCTCTTTTTTTTTCTGGCACTAATCAGCAGGATACCAAATGGGCATACCCTATACTATACTTTTCTTCAGTTTATATAACTATGCTGTCTCACTTTACTCCTCTCTACTTATCTAAGCCAACTTTTTAAACTCTCCGCTTACATAACCATTCCTTTACTTCAGGTCAGTTGTTACACTTCTCTAAATTGATTTTTTTTTTTTTTTTACAATCAAATATGAGATGCATTAATACATATTGGAATATAACACATCAGTAGAAGTGAAAGTATATGATCAATTTATAAAGCAACACAATATTTTCCATATTAAAAAGAAGTTAGATTATGATAATGAAGTCAAGCATGTCATTTTCACTATTTTGCACTGGACATAGTACTTTTTCAATCTGCCAAAAATCATGCTTAAGTCCTTTAAATTTAAGTTACATCATTCCAATATGTTTCATCTTCCTTTTCTCTAGAAATAATTTCTTATGACATTGCTTTATTTGAATAATTCACATTTATTAGCTCCTTCTGGATCTGATATTTATACTGCAACATTCTGATGATCAATTCATTTCTGAACAGAATTTATATGACAAAAGGGTCTAGCTCCAGATACTTTCTCCACGTAAAGCAGCACATAAACAACATTTTCTGTCAAGTTAAGAGTTTACAGATGAATGTGCAGAAATGCAAATGCTCTTATATAATTCTGACAAATCATTATATAGTACTGTTGGTATAGACCAGAGTAATGCTTCAAGTGTAAACAACTGAATTGCAAAAAGATGTGTCAGATCTCTGCTCTCTTCCTAATTCTTACATAGACTTCCTGCCTCTCAAATGGGTTTTAAATGCATCTCCCCACTAAAGACGACTGGGGCTGGGTGTAACAAATTCACATCTTTTTAATTCTACTACAGTATCTTGGGCTGTTCTACTTAAGTGTAGTTAGGTGGAGATAGAGATGAACAGACATCCTTGCAACAGACTCAGATTGAAAAATGTGGATTCATCCCAGGGCTGCTAACTTTTTTTTTTTTTTAATTATACAATAACAGCAGAACAATCTTATTTTTGTCTATCTCCAGACTGTTTAAACTAAACTGTGAACCCTTTGGGTTACGCAGCCTTTTTACACATTTACAGACTGCCAAGCAGAGCTAGCCTTATTGGATTAGTTCCTGAAGTGTCAAAGCAGGCCCAATGCAGTTTCCACTCAGAATACCATCATTCCAGACCAATGCATCAGAAGTCTGTAAGTCATCTTTGTTTTATAAAACACTCATACCACAAATCTCCCACTCTCCTCCGTAACAAAAATGCTACCTCTAATTTTCTTCTCTACTGAAATGACAAGATTTGCGGAGAAGGGGAGGAGAAATGGCTGTTATCCACTTTGACTTCAGCAAGGCTTTTAACAGCCTTGTATCTGAGTTGTGACATTATGATTTAGATGTGAGGACTACCAGATGGGTGAAACCTGGCTGGATTATCAGGCTCAAAGGATAGTAGCTAATGGTTCACACTCTACCTGAGGTCCTATTACAAGTAGAGCTCCTAAGGGGTCTATACCAGGACCTATCTTTTTCAATATCATTATCAATGATCTGAAGGAAGAAACCAAATTTACCCTCATTGAGTTTGTGGATGACATCAAACTGGGGTAGGGAGAGGTGGAGCAGACAATACATTTAAGGACAAGGCTGTCATACACAGGGACTTATACATGTTAGAAGAATGGACCAGCAGGAACCTATGAAATTCAACCAAGAGAAATGCAAAGTCCTGCACCTGGGATGGACTAATCCCCAGCACTAGTACAGACTGGGGTCTGACTGGCTGCATAGCAGCTCTGCAGAAAAGAGTCTGGAGTTCCTGGTTGACAGTAGGGCTAAACATGAGTCAACAGTTTGCCCCAGCAAACGTACTGGCTGTACAGAAGCATATGTAGCCAGTAGGTCGAGGGAAACAATTAGTCCCCTTGACTTGGCACTTGTTAAGACTGTGGATCTGGAACACTTCATCCAGCTTTGGTTGCCCCAGTACAAGATGCATGTTGATAAACTTGAACAAGTTCAGTGGAGAGCCACCACTGAGATGGCTGGGGGCTGGAGCACATGTTCTGCGAGGAGAGGCTGAGGGGACTGGGTTAGTTCAGTCTGAAGAGAAGGTGGTTTTGGAGGGACTTAATAGCTTCCCAATACCTATTAGGAGGTTACCATGAAGACAGATCCAGGTTCTTTACAGCAGTGCACAATGTGACAATGAAAGACAATGGTCATAAACCAAAGCAGAGGAGGTTCTGATTGGATACAAGGAAAAAAAAAAAATTCACCATGAGGATAATTAAGCACTAGAAGAGATTATGCAGAGATGCTGTGGAATCTCTGTCCTTTAATGCTATCAAGACCTGACTGGACAAAGCCCTAAGCAATCTGGTTTAAACTCAGTGCCAGCTCGGCTTTGAGCAGGAGGCTGAACTAGATGACTTCCTGAGGTCTCTTTCAACCTACATAAGTCTATGAATCATTTCAGTACAACTCTTAGAGGTTACCCTTTGTGTATTGCCATCAGGAGAAAACTATTACTACATAAAGATTTTCCATTCTGAAACCATAGATTAGTTTTACTATGGAAGTTTTAAAAGGAAAAAAGAAATAAGCAAAGTATTTTAGAAGTACATTAAAACTACATAAAGATTAACATTTTTGTTGTCGTATCACTTTTGAATTGTACTTTACTAGAGAAAATGCTATCTATAGATTGAAGTAAAGAGAATAAATGAAGCTTGGGTAAAGGCAATAAATGAAACTTAAAAAACTTAAATGAGTCCAAGTCTTTTATTATGTTCACATCATAAAAAGTAACAGACCAAGAACTTCGAAAGCCTCCAGATTTTATGAGCCTAAGTTACAGAATTTTACAAGCTTAAATCTCCTTGGTGGCAAAACACAGGAAATATGTTCCTATAGGAACCTTTAATCAAGTGCAGGTTCAGTTATTTGAATTCTCGAAGTAGACAGAAAGTTTTAAGCCATCCTACAATAATACATTGAAATCACATACATTTAATGATTTCCAAAATCTGTTTCTCTTATTTTAAAATATACTTGTTCATATTCAGCTATTCTTTCAAGCTGTAGTCAACAAAATCAGTGCTACAGCACTTTGGAAAAAGTACAAACACAGTAATTTCTGTGAATTATCTAGCTGGTATTATTCTAAATATCAGTTGCAATTAAAAATCAATATTTATCAAAAACTATCCCAAAATAATGTTTGAAGTTACTCAAGAGAGGACACAGGTGTATTAAATGTGTTGTAGAAACTAAGAGATGTTCTGACTTTTCAGTGCTTTGTACAGTATTGTTTTTGTAAAGATAAGGGTCATCAGCAAACAATTAGCATTGGTAAACATTTGCAATCGAGTATGTAAGCAAACAGAGAATCAAAAAAAAAATCTTACAGTGAAGAGATAAGACTGTAAACTCCTCCCACCACCTCCAATCCCCAATCCCCCCAAAAACCAACCAACCAACAGAATCCACACCATTACTCAAAACTTTCAGTAGTGATTAGGCTTAAAAAGTATCATGTTAACCCACTTCATTCTAAAGACAAGTGTCACAACGAGTTTCATGTAGTTAGTAGGTAATAAAACACCAGCAACCAAATTGTAATGGCCTTCCAACCCTCAAAGAGGCATCATAGTTACCTGGTCTAAAAGGTCTTCAACTTTTTTTTGCCATCCATCCCTGGCTGCATTTTTTTCACGTTCTTTCAGCTGTAATAGCTGAGTCATGGCTGCCTTTTTATCTTCTTCATGCTGAAGCCTCAGCTCTTCACGAAGCTTATTACATTCCTGTCTAAAAGCAAAGGCCAAATAATTAAAATACCTTGTATATATAAGTATATATATTATAAGCTTGTATGTATAATACCTTGACCTTGTATAAAAAGGGAAAAATAAATAAGACAAACTAAGTAGTAGTTTGAAAAGCTCAGACAGTAACAAAACCCTTTGATTTATGTTTCACTTGCTATAACATTTGTATATACTTTCTTTCTTACTGAAAGAATAAGAGACAAAAATTAACACTTGCCGAAGATTTTCTGTCCATTTTATTTCCAAGTCATGGGCCATTCTGTCAACTTTGAACTTTTCCTCTTCTCTCATGGCAGCAATCATTGCCTCATGTTGTTGTCTCTCCTGATCTAGTTCTCCCTGCAAACACAAACTTCACAATAGAGACTGATCAGCAGCAAAAAAGTATTTCAAACCTCAAATGAATGCATTTATAATAAAATGTCAGTTACAGTTGACTTACAAGCCTTGAACTATAACTTTCACAGTGTAATTCATAATTATACCAGCTAATGCCTTTATTTATGCTGATATTTCTTACTTAGGGAACATAATTCTGCATTCCTACAAAAAGCAAGTTTACAGTAAGTCACTTTGGAAGTAATCATCGCAAAACCGTTACATTGAATCACATAATAACTTAGGTTGGAAAGAACCTCAGAGATCTCGAATACCTGTTTAACACAGGACTAATTTTAGAGCAGACTGTTCAGTGTCTTGTCCAGTCAAGAGTTTTTTCGATTTTTTTTTTTTTAACCTGTGAATGTTCAGTGCTTGAAATTCAAAGCTTGAGCTATTTGATTAGATACAAAATTCATACATCTTCTGTCAATTTCTTGACTGTACAAGCCTGGAAGAAACACAGTTTTAGTCTGAACAGAGAAAAAACCTGTAGAATTCATATATCAATTACTGTTTAAATTTTACAGTATTAAAATAATACTAGGTACTACTTAAAATTCATACTTACATGAATATGTCAGTGGTGCTTGCTTTATTCATGAAAAGCATGCATGACCAGCATCTAAATTTAATTAGAGCTTTTCAAGTGAGAGAGTCTTTGTAGGCTTTTTTTCCATATATACTTTAAAATCTGCTAAGATAATTGCCATTGCCAGTAATCTGCTCTATATGAATATTTAGATATTATAATAGTTGAAAAGAGAACAATCCAGCAAGTCACATGGAAGTTTTAGAGAAATTATAAAAAATACAGGGGAAGCTAAACTATAACAGGGTGCATACCCGAATACCACTTCTGAAAAAAATTGGAAAAAAAAATATTATATATATACATACACACCAATATCCTGCTTTAAGCTATTTTTATTAAGAAAACAACACCAGCACAATAACAGATTTAGGGATATTTTTCTTGAATATTTGCTGCTCTACTTCAAATATTTAATGTGATCTTATAAATGTGCATTGTGTTTTGAGGAAAGAAAAAGAAAAGGTTATACTTAGTATTAAAGTCGATGAGCTACTAGCAGATTAACTGACAGTTCCAGAACTTTACATTCCTGTCATTGCTTTTCTCTTTTAAAATTTAATAAAAATAAAAACATACAATGAAATACTATATCCCATTCTTATGGGATTTTGGTGAGGTATAGTGTAGGTGAAGGCAGCCACAGTATTCTAGAGTTCAGAATGCCGGATTTCCCCACCCCTCAAAAAAACTTTAGAGGTTTATGTATTTTAAATGATCAGTTCTGAGACTTGTCTTGTGTGTGTAGAAGCTTTACACCTTCCATACTTTGTGCCTAAAGCATGGGAAAACATATACAATGTACTACAGTTTAAATTCTGCTAGATAAACTACATTTTTTCCTGTTCTTTCACTGGAAATAAAAGGGGAACTAATTTTTAATTATTAAGCAGCATAATTGATTAATTTTTCCCATTAAGCATGGGAAAAAATCATATTTACTCCTAAACATATCTCAGATGTGCAAGACACCACACAGGGCTGACAAACAACAGGACTTATAAAAGACCTGCGCCTTTCTGGAACAAAAGCCGGAGGCCGTTCAATATAGCTAACACATCTAAAATGGCAATATGCAGCTATGCTTAGACAAATGAATTGTTTCAATTGTGTAAGGTATTCTAACTTTCTGGATGAAAGTCTGCCATCTTTCAAAGTATCATATCCTACATCTTTAAACTGTTTTCAAGGATCATCTAAAATTCTAAATTTAGGCCCAAAATGACTGTGGCCATTATTTGAGGAAAATATGGTATGATGTTAAGCCTACATTAATAAATAAATAAATAAAAATAAAAAATAAAAAAGGTTTTAGTGGATTCTAGAGCTAATAAGCTCTAGAACTTTTGTTCTGCACAAAGACATAAAACTGCCTGGAATAGCACTGGTGTAATACGTATCCCTTTTACCTTCTCATGAAATTCTGTTAACTCAAGTCTCTGAAAAATCTGATTCTGGATATATTTTGTAGGGACATACTGTACTTTGGCAGCTAAAGTTTCTATTAACCAGAGAGATGTATTTGTAGCTATAACCGTTTAATAACAGACTTGTTACAAAAACCCCCCAAACCCCCTCAAACCCCCACTTTTTTTTTTCCAGGTTTTTGACCTCTACTTGAAAATGAAATGGGAAATGCCTCTTTTTAGTGAAGCCACATGAAATTCCCTTTATAATAGGTACATTATAACACGTCTTGCCATTCTGAAAACAAGACCAAAATCACTATGACATTATTTTGCATAATTTATTCTCCAACATTATGGTTACCTCAACATTATACAATGAATCTGTAGTTTCTCGCAGTCTTGCTCTAGTTAACTCTAGTTCTTTTTGGAGTATTTCCTGAGCTTCTTGAAGACTGGAGATATGTCCTTCTGCAGTACCAAGGCCTTGTTCACTTTTTCTTACTAGGTCTTGTAGACGACACACCTACAACATGCAAAATAAATAAATAAATAAATAAATAAGCAAACAAACATAATTACTACTAATGGCAGCCAAAAATCATCGTGGTTTCATTTTCTTCTAGAGATTTCTAATTCCATCCTAAACTATTTATTTTCATTGCACAGTCCCTTCTCCTTTTATATCACTTAATGATCATGAATTAGAAAATGAAATTCTGTAATATTATAAATTCAAACATAAAGATTCAGATTAAAGGATTTTACAAAAAAATCCAACCTATATTTGAAGCACTTTGCAAGGAACTAGGTTATGTAAAAGTTTTGAAATTACCTGTAGTTTTATTGGAAGAAAGCATGTTGTATACAAATTAAAATCATAAGAACCACTATTTTGAAATGCATAAACTCTAATCTGCCAGCTCAGATACCTGTGTTCGGGTAAATTAACTTGTGCTAGGATACATTCTTCTTTGTCTTCAGATTGCTACCTGCCTGTGAATTAGCCCATTTAAAGCTCAAATATCTGTAGAACATAATGCGATCATTTTCGTAACTGCTATGTAACATTGCACTTATCTCTGCCTATTTGTGCTTCAGCTCCCCATTTCTCAAACAATAAGAATATTAGAGTGAACATTGTTCACCACCCATTGGGAAGTAAAAACTATTTAAATATACAGGCTGGAAAAACAGAACAGCAGCAGGAGGGGAAATGACAGGGGGAAGGCACCAAAAAATAGCAGCTAGTAGGAAATGAAGTTTCTGCAGAAGTCTAGGTCATTGCCTTTGTATGTTAAGCATATGTCAGAAAAAGATTAAATCCTGAGCACTTGTCTATGCTCCTTTGCATTATATGCAACTACAACTAGTAATTTCCTATGAAATATTATTACCTGAATGAGAATTCCTACCTGAAAAATGAAAAACTCAAAAAACTGCCCTGAAAACTGAGTGATACCTTCAAGCTGCATCATTCTAGCTGGTGCCTTTGATATCAACAGCATATGTTTCTAGGGTATTCATTCATTAATCATTTTTCTGAGACTAGTTTAAAAACACGTACATTACAGCCAAGCGAAAGCTTGAATTCATCAATTTCTCAAATTATGTATTCAGAAATAAAACTATACTGAGACAGAGTAGAATTAAAACAGACTGCATATATCAGTATATTGATACACAGCAAATACTTTTAGAACAAATAAGCATTACATGTCATCTTTTGTTGGAAATATTTAAAGACCATCTGCAAGTTAAGAAGCTAACCAGGATTTACAATACATTAATAATGAACAAATATGTGTTTAAAATATGGGTTAATTTTTCTCTGTCTCTCAAAATACTGTGTGTGTAGAGATCCGAGTATTTAATATGAAGATAAGCAGAGTTAAAATAAACAAGACTGTTTACACTGGTTCCTTTTTTACTTAAATCTCTTTTGCTTCATTATTTTTGTAAGAGACAAAATCATTGCTCAGAAGCAGTCCACTAGCTTATCATATTTGAAGGATATTTCACTTTAAACAGACACAATGCGCTGAACAGGCTGAACATTACAAGCCTGGCCTAGTACTGGACTCTAAACATCAATGGAGTATGAGAACACCATTGATTAAATGTGTTCTAATGCACATGACTGTCAGCTGATACGATTAAGTTAATTCTTGCCTCCTGATTGGCTGAAGTCAGTTTGGTTGTCAGTTCTTCCCGCAGGTTTTCCAGCTGCTGTCGAAGCTGACTCTTATCCTCCTCCAGGTGCAGTTTTTCCTTCTCAAACTGCTGCTCCAACTCCTTCAGAAATGAGAAGGATGGAAGAAACATCAAACACCTGCCACAAGGTCATCATGTAGTACAGGGGTACCACACTAAAATTCTTCTTGATATAAATCACATTCCTGACCTCAAGAAAGAAATGTCCTTTCCTTAAAGGGTTATAATATGAACAATTATTTCATGTTACATTGGAGGTCTTAATTTTTCAGTTTATTTTCTAATTTAACATCCTTGATTAATCATGAAATAAAGAAATATAGGACTTCTTTCTCTATTACTAGCTTCACTTTGCACTGTATTAGCAAAGCCCATTAAAACTATATCTACTTTCACATTCCCGCAAAACCTTCAATTCTTAAAAAATTGCGCTGATGATATGCGTCTCTTTCAGCCTTTATGCATCTACATTTTAGTATAATCCCCAAACAGTAGAACTTAAAATCCATATTGAGCTTTGGGAAATTTTTTATGCTGTTACTATAAACTAAAAGAAAAAAAAAAAGCATATTGTAAAGCTTACATAGTTTACAGATAGAATCCAACAAAAGCAACAGTCTATGTAAGTTCAGCTATGATGAAAGAATCAAATAACACCTCTGTTTTCACTCAATTTCTGTGAAGTAATATTAATCAAATTCTGAAAGCAATTTTACTGGGTAAATTGTATTTCTCTTACCTAAGCCTGTGTCATATGTTGGAATTTTTGTTTGGAATTTTTTCTTAAGAAAACCATAAACTTGTCTCAGCTTCAATTTATTAATACTCAAAATATAAAGTGTTTTTATATGAGCAACTTCTTTCATATAAATAGTTAACATGAAACACATGAAAAAATTAAGAGCATTATTGCATATTTTGGTGGAATATACCCTAAGATATATTATACCACGAAGTTACCTTTAAAGAAAATTAAGGTTTCAAGTAAGGTGCTCCAAAGCTAGGTAATGAAAGATTTCTAAGTTTCTATGCAGCTACAGGCTCCGTTATTAACTCCCTCCTAGAAATTCAGCTGCAATGCAAGGCCTCGCTTTGATTCAGTGCATCTCTGTAGTCCTTGGCTCAGACTTCTGAGAAATCAATAATGTCTTAGAAATGGCTATGAGAAAGTATGCAGGCTAGAGCCATGCAAGATACAACAGGTACAGCTGCAGACATCGGTAAGATTGCTGAGACAGGCAGAGTTAACAGCTCAAGAATTCAAGAGGAAAACCAGGGAATTAGAAGACAGCAACTCAAGTGTCACTGAAGACCAGCCCTTTCCAAGAAGCAATGGAGGCCAACCCTTCCCCATCTGATTAACAATTGCCTGGCCAGCAAAGACACATCAGGTGTTTCACTGGGAGTGGTAAGCACATTAAGCCTAGCAGCTCATTAGTTCTAGCTATCATGTGCAATAGGCAATAAATACTTTAAGTTGCATATATCCTGCTTGCATAATGTTTTTGTGCATAGTAGAAGTTGCTTCCATGAAGTGACCAAAGATGAGGGTTACAATTTGTATAATACATTACCATACAACATAATTCGACAAGCACACGCTTTCTTCACTGGACCCAGATCATTCACCACATGGGACAAATGATTCTCATTAAGTGACACTTGCTCAATTTCTACTTGCTCTCATTGTGAAATCTGCAGTATGGAAAACTTCACTGGTGTTATTCACACCCTATTCTGATAGCTGAATAATCGGTTCTTTTATACCTGTCAGTACAGCTGTGCAATGAAAAATTATTAGCAGCTCTATTTTCATAATTCTCCTATGAACGGATGCCATTTTTACAGTTCATTTTATAGATGGAAAAAGTGAAGCTACAAGATATTAAAGCCATTTCTTCACACTGAGACTGCTTCTAGTCCTTTAGAATTCTCTTCATGTCCCAGTCTTTCCAAAGATTTCCATACCCCAGAAGCCTTTCCTAGTCTTTCAGTCCCAATAAATTCTCATGTCCTCTGTCCCACAGCTCCTTCTACCATGATTCTTCCTCATACCAGGTTCAACTCTTTTCACCATTTGACGCAGCCTGTTTCTTGAATTACTCAAACACCACAAGATGTGCTGAGAATGGCAGAAAAGACAAATGACACTGATTATTAGAAAATGGCAGAATCCAGAACTCAGTAACATTATCTTTTCCCTTACTAGAATCATATTTCACTTTTCTCACATTTATAGAGATGTCTCCTGTTTCAACTAACTTAATGACTTGAGAACAAATATTTTCTGATCCCTTTTGTTTTATTCTCTAAATTGCTTTCAACGTCTCACTCAAAAAAAAAAAAAAAAAAAATTAAGGTAGCCAGAACACAATTAACTGAGTAAATTGATAAAAACATCACTGCTACAATAACCACCTGAAAAACATCAAATATTTCCATCAGTTATAGTCCGTCTTTTTGCCTATGTATTGAAAACCACTGGAATTAATTACAGAGGGCAATAATGGCTCTTAGTAAATTACTTTCCCTAAGCCATCAGTGTCTAGAGCAAAAGTATTTTAACAGAACAACCATATAACAAGAAAAATCTCTTTAGTCTGGAGTTCAACTATCTATGACTAAGCCTGTCATGGACATTTCCTTCCATTGGGTCCCTAATGGTCAATATCAAGAGTCTGATCCAAGGCTCACTGGGCCCCAGAAAGATTCTCCTAACTTCAGTGAACTTTGACAAGGGTTCCCAAACATAGTTTGTCTGAGTACCAGGATCAGCAGCAGCTTTAATAGGCCCCTGCTGGATGTCTGACACATATTCAGCTGTTCAGGGAACTTCCACTTACTTCACTTTAATAAGTATATCGCTATTGGTACCCAAAAACAGTTTGGGAAACTGATCTAGAGTATAAGCTTAAAATTCTTCTTTTCAGCACTCATGTAATGGCAAGTAGGACTGAAATCAAACCCATATCAAACCCAAAGGAGTATGGATAATTCTTCTGTACCATAAATGTGATGTTCTCTTCTACAGCCTTCTTGGTTATGACTGTTCTAACACCTTCAGCTTGCTCAGATCTTGCTTACAAATTGCAAGCCGCACAGGTCTATAGAAAGGGAGTCAACAGAACTGCAGTTTCCTCTGCTGCATATCTCAAATACAAATGTAACACAGAATAAGCCTACTTGAGACATGTAACAACAAAGGGAAATAATTCACAATATTCTACAGTATTCTATACTAATCATGATTCTAACAAGAACTGCCATTAGTTAAATAACATCTGTAAAAACGAAAATTCCCTGTCCTTGTAACCTCAAAGTTTTACTGTATTTGCTCGCATTCCAATGTTATTATTCCCATAACATCCAAATACTTGAATTGAAAGTACATTGGATGGTTCTACACAGATAATTACTCCAGAGCAGAACAAGCAGTGAGCAGAATTTTAATCTGAACCATCATTTCTGCCAATACCTTCATCTCTCTTATTACTCTTTTGTATCCACTTAATGTTCATGTCTTAAAAATTACATTTTATGTCAATAATTTACAGTAGCAGATTTCTTCCAGTTGCTGTACAAGACCAAATTAAACAAGTATTTATAACCACCGTGTTCAACTAATTTGAAATATGAACTACCTCAACTTGGAGACAGTCTCCTTTTCAGGCAGTAAAAAGACATTACAAGTTAGCAACAGATTTTTGTTGGACTAAAAATGGGTAAGTTTTTACTTCAGAACTTGATGAAATAGCAAAACATTCACCACTGAACCATTTCTTTAAGTATACGGGACATCATGCTTCTTCTGCATTTGACTTTTTCTTCAAATGGAAAATCCTCAGAGCGAGGGCAGTTTCAGGAGTTAATGAAGTTATTCTCTTGCTCTCTGACCCATTCTAGATATTAGTGAGTCCTACACTGAACACTGAGAAAATAAGATTTCAAAAGTTAAAGCTAGTGCTCAAGACTGCACAAATAGGAATTTTCATCTGTTCAAGTACGCCATATTTCAGGACCAATTTATACTAATCAGTACTGCTTAGAGTAGCACAGAGAATTACCTACACGTTTTACTACGAACAATTCATTTCCCCTTTCTTAAGAAAAGATGGAAAACTATTTATTATAGTTAAAAACTAATTCTTCTACAGATAAATATTTGTTTACTGAACCCACAACTAATGTTCCTGCAGACAAGTTTTCTTTTACAAAAGAGTAAAGACCAGGAATGAGAACATGCAGGCATCAGTCCAAAGACGACAAAGCAAAGTTGTGAACAATTACCACGCTTTTCTTTCCTTTTCTGCTCATGCATTTAATTTTTAAAACACTAATTAAGTTCCTAAAGTAACTTGATATTACTTTTACAAAAGCTCAAGAAGTAAGGCAAAAAACAGATGTCATGCATCGAAGTAAAAAGCTCAAAGGTGGAAGCTGCCTGAACATAATGCTTTTTTAGACAGAGAAACTTCTAGATTTTTTTCTAAGTACTATGCATTTTCTTGGTCTTTAATAATGATAATGATAAATTTATTGTTGCTGCTAAATATCATGGATGATTAAATGTTTCTTACTGACAACCATAAACAGCTCTGGTTACACAGGATTTACACGATCCATTTAAAAAAATACAGTCCTGACTCAGGCTCCAGTGACTTTGAAGAAGCATCTTTCAAGCTTCCAAGATCTCTGTAGACAGTACTGGGTAGCATGACAGGCTTGGCTTTTTGTGTGTGTGTGGGGGGGGGGGTGGTGGTGGAGGGGGCTGTTTGTTTTTTTTTCTCCTGTAAACGGTATTTTTTCTGGAGATTGCAGCAGATCACGAATCAACCATGGTATAACAATAATAGGAATAACTCACAAGACAAAGGAGCTCTAGAATTACAAAGTCTGGGAAGAAAAATGTGCCTAGAGTTTGCAATAAATTCTTTCGTTAAAACAAAACTGAACTTCATCTCCTTCCTAGGAACTAAGGCCTTATGTTAAGCATATGCACGTCTTTTCAGGCAAGAGAGGAAAGTCACTTCCTCACTAGCAGTGTACTATTGAGCAAGTAATGCACACGCACTCAGTTGAAAGAAAAGATAGGATCAAGAAGCTTAAATGAATCAACAGAACATTGTCACTAAAAAGAGTGTGCACAGATCAGTATTCTTCACCTATTGTGTACCATAAGGGATTTTATAGGAAGAGCTGAACAAATGGAGGTTAAAACCTCAGCAAACCATTTCTGTAAGAAAAGGTAATGCCACAGAAAGTTTAAATGTTTTGCAAACTCGTATTGATTTCACTGAAGTTTAGTTTAATTTTTTTAAGGAGGAAGAAAAACACAGTATGCACTATCAAAGTTCCCATGTTATATTTTGCAAACAAAATATTTCATATTATTGTTCTGAAATGGTTTTGAACTTCCAGGTAGAAAGTTGAAGTACGTATCATACATGTTTCATCTAAATCCAAGTATGTAACATTTCCTGTAAAAAGTGGGATAAAGTAGTACATGCTCAGTTCCAGAAGCAAGACTTTTTGCAACACCTAAGCAAGTTCAGGGATCTTCACAATTTACTGTAACAAGAGAGTCACGAAAAAAGCCTCTGAAATTGCTGATCAAGTTGGGAGTAGGTGGGAGCCTGTGGTACTTAGGAAAGAAAGGATACTAAAGTTGGCAAAGTAGCTTAATCTAGCAAAATAAAAGTTGAAAAAGAGAGAGAATAGGGCACTACTTGTGAAAGTAACTGTCCATTTTAGCCTAAGAATGTATTGGCTGAGAGTTGAAAGAAAAATATTCTCAGAAACCCTTAAAGAGAGACTGTTATTATAGCAAGTACTTTAAAAGTCACACACACACACACAATATATGCATCTGATTTTTCCATTATCTTCTCTAAGAGCTATTATTATTCCTGAAAGACATTAAAAACTCCTTGGGATTTATTCCAAATAAAATTAAAAAAAGCAACACTCTAGTAAAATAAAAATTAAAAAAAAAAATCAGTTTAAGATGTGTATCACTGCCTATTACTACATTTCTTGGTATATTTCAAGTGGACACCCCCCAAAGGAGCATAACAAAAGCATAAATTAAACAATTAGTACTTACCCTGTATCTACTGTATGCAGCAGAATTTGTGTATAATGTATATACAATCAGAATAGGGAATAATATTCCAAAATTGGTCCTCTCATTTATCCCAAGAAAGAAAAGGCCAACTTTGTGAAACAAGAAAGCCCATCAGTTTCAGGATTCCACTTAAAGGTAAATTTATAGTTGACACACAGTTGCATAGTTTTACAATACAAGTTATGCACAGCTGTTGCCTCCTCCTGAGTATGCATAAAGTCAAGTACTAAGATATTACCTTTCTGAACCTCTGAACTGTTTATGAAAATTTTAAATAAATATTAGAGTAACAAAATCTTTCAGCTCCTTCAGTAGAACTGACTTTGAGCAATAAAACCACCATTCTGAATATGGGTTACAAAGACTGGAAAAACCACCTACCAAGCTCAAAAGTAGTAGTCTTCACTGCAAAGAAAGTTGTAATGAGTTTAAGAATCTCTCCTCTCTATGCAGGCAAATAAGAGTACGAATGTTCTTTTTTTCCTCAACCATTAATGAATTCAGATAGGGTATATCTTATAGTGTCTTCAAAAAGGCTCAGCACATTTCCAGATAGGTCCAAATGAAACTTGCCATACAATAAAAATGATCCAGTACAAGGTTCAAATTATATCATTTTCTTTCTGGAACATATTTTATTATTCAGGAAAAGAGACCTACCATCTGCAGTTTTTTCTTATCCTTGTTAGCATTAGTGTGAGCAGCCTCAATTGCAGTATGGTGTTTCCATGCCAATTCTTCCAAGGTCTTAGAGTGAGCCTCCTTTAACTGTGCAGCCTCTCCTTCCAATCTTGCCTGCAATTTTACCAGCTCCTTCTCATAATATTCCCGTTGTGTCTCCCTTGCTTCATTTACTTTCTATAAGAAACAGGCAAAATAATTTTTTAACCTTTTATCTCAGATCCAAATTATTTCTAATAAAGAGTAAAAGACCCAAACTCCACTCCTATAAGAGGAAAAAAAAATACAGAAAGTGTACTTATGTCTACAAATATTAACCCTCATATAAAATACAGTGCTTAGTGTTTGCCCAGTTTATCTGACTAAATCATTCAACAACCAGAAAAGTAGCTTCAGTATACCTGCGCATTAGATATTAGATCTATTATTAAAATCTATCTTTTGCTTTATTTACTCTGTGGAAATAGCCAACAGGTACCAAACCTACTGAAAATTTCAGTTCATCATTTTCAAACGTTCAGTGCATTTTCAGAACATTGCTTTCTCATTTTTATTTGACTTCTTTTTCTTTCTTCCTACCGAGACACTTCAGAGATTAGGCATCTAAGCACGTCATAATCTAAATGAAATTGTTTAAAAGATGCCCCAAATAGTTTGAGTAACATCTAACCTGTCTTCCCTCTGCCTTCACTTTAGTTGAAACAGATAACACCAGACCTGCCATACACAATCTACATTAGCCATTCTATGATGTTACACGAGGTACACTTGGAACATACTACTACTGTTTCTACTCCAGTCACTTCAGACTCAAAAATAAAACAAATCAAATTTCTACTTAGAATTCTATGCCTTCTGTTTTTACTCATTTAAAGCCAATAAGTTGTTTAACCTTCTCCAATGCCAAAATCTGCTGCCTTTGTCGCTCATCTAGGCTCTGTGTTTTGCTTTGCAATAAGTTTCTTTCCTCTTCCAGTTGGGATAGTTTTTCTTTCAGTCTAGACTTTTCTGATTCCAAATCTCTGATTGTAACTTCTTGAGTCATTTGAGTAGCTTGAAGCATCCCAATGTGACCTAAAAACAAAACAATTCTTTAAAACCTCACAGCATTAGTCTCATGTACCAAAGTACACATTAATACTTCAGGGATTTCTGGAAATACAGCTTTAGTAGAAACTTTCATGTGGATCTCTATCATCTTCACTGGAATGCTTACCTTCCCCTCTGCTTCCCTCTTTTTTAGTTTTACTGTAAAAAATCTAGAAATAGTAGAGGGCTTGGTGCTGAGGCTCCTTAGTTTCGTCTTTTAATTTTTTTTTGTTCAAAGTTGCAAATTGGTCTCCAAGAGAATGTAGAGGTAGGCAAGAATATTTTGAAGAACTCATCCCTGCTGAAACAATACTTTAAGCTTTCTGAACAGCTACTGTGCATTTTTACCACAGGATAAATTGTACAACAGAAAGTGGAACACTGAATCTTAACAGGGTAAAGATGTGTTTTATCAAACTAGGAATTTAACTAGCATGATAGGTGTAGAAGCTGAAGCTCTGTAAAACTGTTATTGGATTACATTTGTTTGTTGTTCTACTACCAGGATATGACCAAAAGATACAAAAAAAAAAAAAACAAAAAACAACTCTGTAGTAAAGTATGATATAAATCTTTGTAGGATAGAAGCTTGCTTGTAGTATCTTTATATGAAAATCTACCAATCCAGACAATGTAATAATAAGTCCTTCTCTGTTATCATCTCCAGTGTAAAAAAGGTTCATGACTTCTGAAAATTTTGTCCCTTTTTGCTTAATTTATATATGAATGCTGGAAAAGAATCCAACTAGGGTAACTAGCACAGTGAAACTCCTGCTATTTTGTGAAAGGTTTAAGGTGGCATAAAAGCCTGCTTTGAAAAAGAGAATACAACTGTTGTTAGGTTGGTTTGACTGAAAGACAAAATACAGGCCTTAGCTCAACCGGCGTTCCATGTTGAAATGGACAATATTATTAGCCCTTTCCTAAATTGCATGACCTTTGATTACATGCATCTTTGAAACATGCCTTTTACAAATTAACACATTAAAAAATGAAGTGGTGGTTAAACAGACTTTTAAGGATTGTACAGAGATCCTTAAGTGCTTCACATAAAGAAAGCAGTCAGATAAGAATTAAGGGAAGATCTATTTGAATTAGTATTATTTATTCAGAACAAGTTTCTTGTTGTAGTCACAACTCCTGGGAGTTACTTTTTTTTTTTCCTCTCCATTTTATTACAGTATGCAACTTCAAAGTGACAGATGACATGAGTTTTAATAAAGGGATTTTTCTTTTAAATTTAAGTTAGAAATAGCTAAGAAAGTGAACCTTGTGTCAGTGTTTCTCACAAGACAGAATCCACTCTGGCTCCCAATTCATTTCCATCTATAGTTAAAACAAGGAAAGAGCCAAATAGGAAACCTTTTTAGCCTTTGTTGTCTGTGGATATTTTGATGTGAAGAATAGTGGGATATACAAAAATATTTCTACAAGGACTGCTATAAGGAAAGTTCAAACAGAGCTCGGTCACTGGCACATCCAGTGCAATAGTCTTGAAAAGAGCAATTAAAGCAGCTCTGGAAAAATGGGAGCAAGAAAGACAGAATCACAGAATCGCTGAGGTTGGAAGGGACCTCTGGAGATCATCTAGTCCAACCCCCCTGCCCAAGCAGCGTCACCTAGAGCATATTGCACAGGATCAAGCCCAGGCGGGTTTTGAATATCTCCAGAGAAGGAGACTCCACAACCTCTCTGGGCAACCTGTTCCAGTGCTCTGTCACCCTCACAGGGAAAAAGTTTTTCCTCATGTTCAGATGGAAGTGTCTGTGTTTCAGTTTGTGCCCGTTGCCTCGCGTCCTGTCGCTGGGCACCACTGAAAAGAGTCTGGTCCCATCCTCTCGACACCCTCCCTTCAGATACTTGTACACGTTGATAAGATCTCCTCTCAGCCTTCTCTTCTCCAGGCTAAACAGGCCAAGCTCTCTCAGCCTTTCCTCATAAGAGAGATGCTCCAGTCCCCTAATCATCTTTGTAGCCCTTTGCTGGACTTGCTCCAGTAGTGCCACTTCCCTCTTGTACTGGGGAGCCCAGAACTGGACGCAGTACTCCAGATGTGGCCTCCCCAGGGCTGAGTAGAGGGGGAAAATCACCTCCCTCCACCTGCTGGCAACACTCTTCCTGATGCACCCCAGGATACCACTGGCCTTCTTGGCCTCAAGGGCACATTGCTGCCTCATGCTTAACTTGGTGTCCACCAGCACTCCCAGGTCCTTCTCCGCAGAGCTGCTTTCCAGCAGGTCAACCCCCAACCTGTACTGGTGCAGGGGGTTATTCCTCCCCACGTGCAGGACCCTGCACTTGCCTTGGTTGAACTTCATGAGGTTCCTCTCCGCCCACCTCTCCAGCCTGTCCAGGTCTCTCTGAATGGCAGCACAGCCCTCTGGTGTATCAGCCACTCCTCCCAGTTTTGTATCATCAGCAAACTTGCTGAGGGTGCACTCTGTCCCTTCATCCAGGTCATTGATGAAGAAGTTAAACAGGGCTGGACGCAGTACTGACCCCTGGGGGACACCGCTAGCTACAGGCCTCCAACTAGACTCTGTGCCACTGATCACAACCCTCTGAGCTCTGCCATTCAGCCAGTTCTCAATCTACCTCACTGTCCACTCATCCTGCCCACACTTCCTGAGCTTACCTATGAGGATGTTATGGGAGACAGTGTCAAAAGCCTTGCTGAAGTCAAGGTAGACAACATCCACTGCTCTCCCCTCATCTACCCAGCCAGTCATTCCATCACAGAAGGCTATCAGATTGGTTAGGCATGATTTCCCCTTGGTGAAGCCATGCTGACTACTCCTGATCACCTTCTTTTCCTCCACATGCTTGGAGATGGCCTCCAGGATGAGCTGCTCCATCACCTTTCCAGGGATGCAGGTGAGGCTGACTGGCCTGTAGCTCCCTGGGTCCTCCTTCTTGCCCTTTTTGAAGACTGGGGTGACATTGGCTTTCTTCCAGTCCTCAGGCACCTCTCCTGTTCTCCATGACCTTTCAAAGATGATGGAGAGTGGCTTAGCAATGACATCCGCCAGCTCCCTCAGCACTCATGGGTGCATCCCATCAAGGCCCATGGATTTGTGGGTGTCAAGTTTGCTTAAATGATCTCTAACCCAATCCTCCTCCACCAAGGGAAAATCTTCCTTTCTCCAGACTTTCTCTCTTGCCTCCAGGGTCTGGGGTTCCTGAGGGCTGGCCTGAGCAGTAAAGACTGAAGCAAAGAAGGCATTCAGTAACTCTGCCTTCTCTGTATCCTTTGTCACCAGGGCACCCACCCCATTCAGCAAAGGGCCCACATTTTCCCTAGTCTTCCTCTTGCTACTGATGTTTTTGAAGAAGCCCTTCTTGCTGTCCTTGACATCTCTCGCCAGATTTAATTCCAAACGGGCCTTAGCCTTCCTTGTCGCATCCCTACATACTCTGACAACGTTCCTATATTCCTCCCAAGTGGCCTGTCCCCCTTTCCACTTGCTGTATACTTCCTTCTTCTGCTTGAGTTTTGCCAGGAGCTCCTTGCTCATCCATGCAGGTCTCCTGCCTCCTTTGCTTGACTTCCTACTCATAGGGATGCACCGCTCTTGAGCCTGGAAAAAGTGATGTTTGAATATTAACCAGCTCTCTTGAACACCCCTTCCTTCTAGGGCCCTAACCCATGGGATTCCTCCAAGTAGGTCCCTGAAGAGGCCAAAGTTTGCTCTCCTGAAGTCCAGGGTTGCGATCCTACTTGGTGCCCTGCTGCCTCCTCGCAGGATCCTGAACTCCACCATCTCATGGTCACTGCAGCCAAGGCAGCCCCCGACCTTCACATCTTCCACCAGTCCTTCTTTGTTTGTTAGTACGAGGTCCAGCAGCACACCTCTCCTTGTTGGCTCCTCCACCACCTGTGTCAAGAAGTTGTCACCAATGCTCTGCAGGAACCTCCAGGACTGTTTGTGCCTAGCTGTGTTGTCTTTCCAGCAGATATCGGGGTGGTTGAAGTCCCCCATGAGAACCAGGGCCTGGGATTGTGAGGCTACTTCCAGCTGTCTGTAGAAGGCCTCATCGACTTCCTCTTCCTGATCAGGTGGCCTGTAGTAAACACCCACAACAGTGTCACCCATGCTAGCCTGCCCTTTAATCCTTACCCATAAGCTCTCGACTCGCTCTTCATCCACCCCTAGGCACAGCTCAATACATTCCAGTTGCTCTCTCACATGAAGAGCAACTCCACCACCTCGCTTTCCTGGCCTGTCTTTCCTAAAAAGCACGTAGCCATCCATGACAGCACTCCAGTCATGCGAGCTATCCCACCATGTCTCTGTAATGGCAATGAGATCATGGCCCTGCAACTGCACACATATCTCTAGTTCTTCCTGTTTGTTCCCCATGCTGCGTGCATTGGTGTACAGGCATTTCAGGGAGGTGATCAAGCATGCAGGTTTCCCAGGAGGGGTAAAAGAGGGTCCTCCATAGCCACATCCCGTGCGCACTTCCCTGGCTGCATTCACCTGTTGGAGGCGTCCTGACTTGAGCTGTCTTTTGCCAGCTACCCTGGCACTATAACTCTCCCCTTCCCCCATCTTTCCTAGTTTAAAGCCCTCCTTACCAGGTTGGCAAAGACCCGCGTGCCCCGCCTCGTGAGGTGGATCCCATCTCTTGCCATCAGTTGTCGATCTTCAAACAGGGTCCCATGGTCATAGAAACCAAAACCCTGTTGCCAACACCAGCGGCGCAGCCAGTCGTTAACCTGGAAAGTCCATCTCCTCCTCCTCTCATCCATCCCCCTCACTGGCAGGATTGAGGAGATGACCTGGGCTCCCAGACCCTTGACCACCATCCCCAGAGCTCTGAAATCCTGCTTGATGGTCTCCAGTTTGCCCTTGGTGTCATTGGCGCCCACATGGAAGAGCAGCAGTGGGTAATAGTCCGAAGAATGGACGAGCCTAGGCAGTCTTTGCATGACATCTCTCACACGAGCCCCCGGCAGGCCACAAACCTCTCTAGACAAGAGGTCAGGTCAGCAGACAGATGCCTCTGTCCCCTGCAGCAGGGAGTCCCCCACAACAATCACCCGCCGCTTTTTCCGGGCGTTCCGGCAGGGCACAGGGTCTGTTGTCCCAGGTACTTCCCTGGCAGCCATGCCCATCTCCTCCTCATCCTGGAGGGCACTAAACCTGTTCTTCAGCTTCAGGTCTTCAGGAGGAGTAGGAGCCTTTCTCCTCCCACGAGCAGTGACCAGTTTCCAGTCTTCTTCTAGGATGTTATGATGTACCGTTTCACACGGCACAGAGCCCTCTGGCAACTCCACTGCTGCAGGGGGTTGGGACTCCTGGAGCTGTACAGTCTCTGAGAATACCCTGTCTATCTCTTGCTCTGCTTCTCGGATGCTGCGCAGCCTACTGACCTCCTCCCGTAACTCCCTTACCTGACCACACAGCTCGCCAACAGCAGCACACCTCCTGCAGGAGAGCTGGCTGCCAGCCCAGGCCTCCCGGAGAGGCCCCAAGCACTCCCTGCAGCCTGAGACCTGTAGAGCCGCATCTACTGTCAGAGGGTCGGTCTGGGTCCCAGCCTCTGACACAGCAACTCCAACAGCTACTGGGGAACGCGCTCTGCGGCGTGTCACAACCATACCTGAGGAAACCTACACCACAGGGAACAGAAACAAAGGTTCCTTCGCGCGCCCTTCTGCGCGAACTGCTGCACAAACTGCTGCGTCTGTTCGCTGCCTCTGTTAGCTGCGCTCTGGGAGCTGCGCTCTGGGCCTGGCTCTTAAGACATTCACACTTGAAAACTTAAATAGGAAATAAACACAGTCAGTACTTTAGAATCGATATAGAAGACACCATTCTGACACTCAGGTCCAAAGCCATGGAGTCCATCCACTACACTTAAGTGATAAAGGAAAACACAAGGGGATGTTTCCCATGGCTTCTGTCTTTATTACAGAAAAATCTGGAAATTAGAGGATCCTTTAGAAAGCCCCCCTCAAACTAGTCAGATGCACATCATCTTGTTTTGTTAAACAGTTTCACAGAGGAAACAATGATTTCTAGAAGAGATTTCATCACAAATCAACATTTAATAGAAAAGCGCATTTTGGCTAAATATCAACTATTTCTTATTATGGAAGTCTATATTAAAAACATGGCTAGATGTAACTGGCAGAACAGGTTTTGAATTTTGTGATTAAAAATACTTCAAAATTAGTTATATTTTCATAAACAATGCACCCCTCTAATTGTATTGAGCCCTGAAGAATTCAAAGAATCATTTTGTCTTGAAAAAATTAAAAACTGAAGAGAAAAAAAAAATTAGATAAGTGATAGGCCTAACTTCCTTAACATTTCAAAAATGACCACTTCTGAAGAGTTAAGCCATTTATAAAAAAAGTATATTCGCAAATCCAGATTTTAGTATAAAACAAGGAGAACAGCCACACAGGAATTTGAAGTTCCTCGGGAAGTATTATGCACATGCATATTTTATTGTAAGCACACATACTCACTAATCTAGAGCTTTTGTCTTAGCAATACTGACATACTATACAGGTGTCCCATTCCTCCTACTCTGCACAGCAGGCTGGGAACACAGCAATTCCCTTTCAAGTTTGGAATCTCAGGATGAATGCAAGAAGAATACATGAGCTTCCCGTAACAGGCACAGCAGAGCGTTCTTTACTGCACTGCATGGCATGCAGTGTTTAAAACTTTCAGTTATCTTTTTCTATCACTATTAACTATGAGAATCAAACTTCTTTGGGACAGTTTTTTCAACTCCCAGGTGTAAGCTGATGTCAGAAGCAGTTTCTGAACAGGCAGGTAACTGATTATCTCACATGATAACAGCTTGGTGGCACTACCAAAAACAGGGCTCTTGCTGCACAATGAGGTGCTGTAAAGCAAAGATGGACCACTGACAGTGCCACTGAGCTCGGCAACAGTGTGGACACACTGAATTTCTGGTAAAGCTATAGAGCTCAGTGCCAGAGGAGACCAGTGCTGGACTGATAGTTTGGTTCACTCCATGCTATTAGTAATACTGAAAAATGGACTGGATACTTAGGTTCGTTTCCCCTAAATATGGGGCTGGATGCCTAGTCATTCCCATTTTCCTGCCTACGAAAAGAAACAGGAGAGGTGAAGGAGTGGATGACGACAAGTTTTTCAGGGGATCTCGCTGGGAATTGTACAGCAAGTGACTCGGATGTTGGTTTATAGGAAGGTCAGATTAACACCAGAGATCCCTGATGAGTTCTCTTTACAGGAAGCACATTACTTTTAGCATTTGCATCCAGTAGGACTTGCAGTCTTGGATTCCAGCTTACCATCTATATTATCTAAACACACAGCATACACTATTCCTAGTCCTAGCATAGACTGTTCCTAGTCCTTACCTTAGTTAGCTCATATATTCCACTTTTTCTAAGCATGAAGCTCTTGCAGGCAGCAGACACGTTCAGTTCATCTGTAGGGACTGCTTTATTATTTGAGGGACAGAAAGAAAGCCCTGAGACAGGCCACCCTCACATACACAGTTTGAGAGCTGTCATCTATGACAGTAAACTACATTAATATTAGCAAGTTAATGCCAGGGAGTATTTTCTGGCCCTAAGGCCAACTGGAACAGTCTGGCAACATTCTATCCTTCAAAAAAAAGGTGACCTTATCCAAACTGACTTTTGGGAAGTCTCTGGCTTGTGCTAGCTTCTGAAAAATAATCAGTTATTTCTGTGATAGGTCTAGTTGAACAGGGCCAAAAGACTATTTTTAGTCTACAGTCCTCCCTACAGTATAGTTTACTGAGTTCTAGTATATAGCCCATGTCCTACCACTATTTAGTTTACCAGACAGACAATGTCAACGAGGTAGAAAATGGAATCTCACTAAGTCAGTAAAAATCAAATGTCTACACCAAATTTTATATCATTTCCTATGCTTTTCCACATGCCAACAAGCATAGAGAAGTCAGGAAAATAGCTATAAAGAAAACCCTAACAACTTACTAACCGATAAGCTGAAAGTATTTTTGAAAGTAAGTGTAAAGGAAAAAAATGCATTCTAAGCAGAGAAAGAAAGCTCTTCCTTCAAGCTAAAAGACAACTGAAAAAAGTACAGAGGAACGGGAAGCATATGTTTCAATCCAAATAATGATAACGTAGAGAACAAACAGAAGTAGGGCAGAAGCACACTGTACACTTAAGTAGAGTTAAGGCTCTTAGTTTCCAGGACTGAGAACATGATATGCACAGGGCATCCAAAGTAGAACACTTGTACAAATAAGCAAGCAAAAAAGAATCTTAAATACAATGCATGCAATATCAAAACAGTTAAAAAACTTGTCTAAAACTTCTATGCACAGTATTAAACACTTCTTAGGCACTCTAAATCTGCACAAGGTTAACAGCAAAAGGAGAGACTAGTAATTTTGTGAATTAATAGATGAAGCTCATTTCCAGATTAAGTTACTGACATACATACTGGCTTTGAGAACAAGATCAGCAGCCTGCTGCTGTAAGCGTTCCCTAGCAGCTGCTAGCTCACTTTCCACTTCTTTGTGTTTGCTTAACAATGACATCTCCTCCTCTTTCACATCATCTAGTTGTTTTTGAAGAACCTAAGGAAGCATAATATAATACTTGTTAACATTATACAGAATCATGTTTAAATTTAAATGAGTATTAAGTTAAAATGTACAGAAGAGCCCTTTGAGCAAACAAATTTTATTTATACACAAACTGAAACTTCATAGTATTACCATAATATTCATTTTATATTTTGTATTTTTCCAAAAACACTGCTGAAACATTACAACATATTGGCTATATGGCATGATAAAGATGCATTCATGAAGAGTGTGAAGAAATGTGACAATATACAAAAAGGTATATGAAGGTAACATGGAAAAAAGGTAACAGTCCATAGATTGAGGAATAATTTGAGAAACTTAGTATCTGATTTCTCAGAATTCTTTAAATTGAAAAACACATTATATGTTCACAGCAGTTTTCATTGTCCTTAATTGCAGCTGTGTTTACTACTAGCACAAATCAAGCTTCACATGGGAGATACATTAAATGAGAGCTAGGCCATTAGTTAAGAACATATTAAAAATTTGACTTAAGTCACCTGCACTGATTCACAATAGGAGCTCTATGGTGATGTAATGATAGTGTATTCCCAGCCATCCAGGAAGGGAAAGGGAATGTGTGTTCTCTTTTAAAAGGAAAACTAGATCTCTCATCATTCAAGTTACAAGAATAGCAAATGGTCATTCCAGAAACTAAAGCTAAACTAAACTAAAAGGGGGAAAACATTGGAAAGGAAGTGTAACATAACATGGGCACCAAGAGTGGTGATAGTACCTCTTTCACCATCTCATCTATGGTGATCAGAGTAGGACCTGACTTTACAATCTGCTGTGACTACTATACTAGACTAGACTCTTCTTCTTTAGAGCCAAGAACAGCTCTCTCCTTCACTGCAGGAATGTTTGAGATATGGTGGGTTTCCTCTTCTTGCCGGCAGCATCTCAGAAACCCACCTCCTCGATGTAGTCAATTGAAAGGTAAGAGTTCTGCTTACTTAATTATTCAGAGTTGGAAATGGACTTGTGAAAGGTCCCTTTGAAAACTGGAAAAAGGGCTTCTGAATTCAACATCTGATATATAAAGAAGGCTGTCTTCTTTCCCTATAGCCTGTAACCTATACACAAGAAGACAGAATAGTCCAGAAGGTGGGCTGGAATCAGATTGTAAAATGAGAAAAGCTGATGGTCCATCTCAGCACTATGCAATATTTCAAAAATTTCCAAAATCTACAGCCATCATAATTATGGTACTTCTGGCTTTGTCATTTGAGAGCTATTATGAGTGCAAAAGACAAGATACTTAAGTTCCGCCACAGAGATTATTGCTCAAGTCCTCAACAAAGCTACCAAAAAGCAAGCAGTATTTCACAGAATCTTCTTCCTCAGGCCCAGCATAACCAGTACTATTTTTCTGGCCATTAAAAAAACAAAACAATAAAAAAACAAAAAAAAACCCAGTCTTTGCATTTCTGGGATATCCTGTCCTTCTTTAAGGACAGGACTTACCTTGAAACTTTAGCATCAAAAACAACCTGAACATAACACTTAATATGTGCACAGAGTCTCAGTTACTGCTTGTGAAACCTTAATTTAAAATTTGTATTAAAAAAGAAAGGTTAAAACATTCACAAAGTTGTCTTTTTGTTTGTTTTTTTGCCTTCCACAGACAGATTTACTTTTCTTAACACTACCCAGCCTGTTTTAGCAAAGCAGCCACTAATGACCTCTACAAACAAAACTGCAGCAACAGGATGGAAATAAGCAGTCTGGTAGGCCAGGCAAACATTAAAAATCAGAACATTCACTGCATTCATAGTTTCATTTGTGTGACATTCCTGTCACATACACACTTCTGCAATAAACTGTACAGTTTAGATAAGTGGTTTCTCAACTTTTCTATCAAGTGTTTGAGTTTACCAGCATAACATCTCAAATGGTACCTGTCACCAACAACCTCAGTCCCCTCAAATCTTTTTTTTTTTCTTTTTGAGATGAATTTATGTGGAGACCTGATGCAAAGGCATTTCTCAGAGCTTTTTTTCCTGTTACCTAGTTAGCAACATAGGTTTGAGTATTGTATTGACTAAAGATCAGGTAGTATGACTGGAACAACCAAGTTCCATTCATGTTCAGCTGAATGGAAGGAGACCTTCCCTGAGCAAGGTGACCAAAACCTGGGGTAGGGGCTTCTAGATTCTAATGGAATACAAAAAATTGCCCAGCTAAGTAACTAAAAAGTGGATGATAACCAAGTAGAAGTGACAGAAGATTAAAGTTCACATGTTGAAATCACTTCTAGCTATCAGCCTTGCAGAAAGCCAGCCTTTAAAAAAACCACACACGCACACACAGCGAGTCTTGGGAATAATGTATCAGTCTCACCTGTACATTGTTTTCTGCTGTACCAAGAGCTACCTGAAGTTTTTGGCATTTTTCCCGTAGACTGGCAGCTTCATCCTGGACCATTTGCAATTCAGTTTTAAGCTTTCCCAGGTTCTTCCGTAAAATACTTTCTTGGTTTTGAAATTCTTTTCTTAGCTCCACTTCTTTTTCTTTGCAAGCATGCAGACTTTCAGCTGTAAAAAGCTGAGATCTTTTCAAAGAATCAAGTTCATGTTCATAAAAGGACTGAGCTTTGCTGAGTTTGCCTTCATAGTCCTCAATGAGTTTTTTTCTTTCTAGTTTTAACTCTTCAACTTTACTGTTTAAGTCTTCCAGCTCCAGTCTATGCAGTTCCTCTAGCTTTTCTTGCCCCTTACTTAATGTAGCATTCTGACTCTGCTGAGTCTTCAGAAGCTCTTGAATCTCAAGTCTATGTGCAGCTCTCAAGTCTTCCAGAGCTGAACGCTTATCCTTCTCATACTGCACTTGCAACTGTATGAAACTTCGTAGTCTTTCTTCAAATTTCTTTCTAATCTCTTCTACTTCTCTTGACATGGTCACTACACGTTGGACATGCTGAGCTTCTGCACAAAGCTGCATGTCTTCAACTCTATCCTTATAGGCTTCAAATTCTGTTAAGGCCTGATGTTTCATCTTTTTATGATCTTCCAGTGACTCTTCTAAAACCTGGATCTTTTTCTTAAGATCCATTTCTTCTGCAACTTTACTTTTATACTGCAAGATCTTCTCCCTGGTTTCTGCAAGAATTTGTTGAATTTCTTCTTCATGAGCATCCTTGAGGGCTTGGATAGCAGCTTCATGTTCATCGTTTTTAGTGTTCAAAGCATATACTACCTACAAATATGAAACAATGTTATATTAAATAAAGGCATTCTGTTTTTCTGCTAAATCCAAAAAATAGCATTCTGAAAGTTATTTTGACAATTTAGCATGTTTTTAGGATACAAACAAGACACCACATATTCTTATGAATGGGACTGCACAAACTCTGTATTAATCATTACAATAGCTTTTAAACATTTTGAGGAATGGGATTTCTATACTTATTAAACCTATAATTTTGCTAATGAAATTCTTGCATTTATATGCAATAAATTGCTGCAAATAAAAATTGCTGGTGTTGTTAACACCACTGGAAAAAGAAAAGCATATTCAACAATTCTGGGAAAAAAACAAAAAACAAAAACAGATATCTGTTCAAAAGACTTAAAAAGAAACCTAAAAAGAACTCTGAACAAAATTTTTCTGTCAGAGAGTAACACACACAGAGTATATATTACAAGTGGACATGCAATCTAATTGGAACAAAGTCCAAATTTTGAATTCCTCCTTTCTAAAGGCTAATTATTCTTAAATATTTCATTTTAGAAACACTTAAACATCAGCACTGGTTGCCCTGGTCTATAGCCTGCTGCTTGCCCAGATAAAATCTAGTTTTTTGATAGCTTATCTAGTAGGCAGCCTGTGTATGTGGATCTCTTAAGATTTGAGGTCCCTAGTTACAGAAGCCTGCCAATTTTCCAGCTAGTAAGTCAGCCAAACAGGAAGGTAGCTGGCAGGCCAGCCAAAAATTTGGAGAGCCCAGGGAGCTAAGCAGCTCAAGAAGGCTGTGAAACCAGCAAAGCTGCCCAACATTCAATGAAAGTTTTAAATTGACCAGATATACCCTATGGGATGTTTCAATTGCACCAGAATGTGGTAGGTAGGTCGCACTTCTGTTTAAGTAGTAAGGATTCTCACTGATGTATAGATACAAATGTGTGCATGTACCTATCTCAGTGAAGAAACTATTCATGCTGCAGTAAGTGGTTAAATGTTTAACACAGTATTTTCTGCTCCAAGAACTCTAGCAAAGCCACACATTTCTCAGATATACTACAACCAGAAGAGCTATAAAACACATCTGAAGAGAAAAAATAGTCTTTTGATCAGTATATTTTGTATATCTTAAAAATGAACTAAAACCATCAAAAAGAGAAGACAAGGAAGAATCAGAGAATTCAGGGGAAAAAAGCTGTCCGTGTTTTCTGTGAGGACAGAACCTGCACCAGTCCTCAACTGGCATTCAACTAGGTAACAGAAGAATGTCTTGATTTGGTCAGAGGGCCAGAAAATATTGGGCTCAGTATAGCTCTCCGAGCACCAAGCACAGAGCCTTTACCTTCTGGACTGGAGAAGATGTCTACAGTTCAAGAGTTCAGCCAAGTCAAAGTTTAAAACAGAGTCTTCAGAAGTGAAAGAGTACATATAAGATTTTGTCCTTGTAATATAACAAGCTTTATTTTCTGGGTTTTATGAGTCCAGACATTATATTCTGAATATTATTGTTTGAAATCACAAATACCCAGCATTCTATCACCAGTGCCAAAAAACCCGAGAACCTTTTTTTTAAAAAATATAGAAAATAAGAGTTCTTAAATAGTATCAGATACAAAGGGAAAAAATAAACAGCCTCACTCCTCCTCATATAGTAGGGAAATGTCTTTCAAAAAAAATTTGTTACCTTAACGTCATACTAATTAATTTTTTTCTAACATATGTACACGTTATTTAATGAAAGAGGAAAAAGTCTCAGACATTGTTTCCAAAAGGTTAGTTTCTCTGTTAAATGGTATCCGATGTCTGCCTACTTTGTTCATAGCACAAGTCCTTGGAGAACTGAGTTTGTTTTGTTTTAATGTACATGCAGTGTTTTGCACGCAAAGACCCTAATTCTGGTTAGAGAAGCTAGAGGATACAGTTAAAAAAAGGATTATCAAGAAATATCACACTTAGGATCATGTGGTTATAATGAGCATTTGCAGAACACTAGGTCAAATGCCATGCTCAAAATATTGCACAAATCTTAGAAAGGACAAACACTTATTGATTAGCATAGTTATCAATGACGGCAGCTTACTGTAAAATCAGAAAAAAGAATAATGAATTAAAGATTCCTCAGAAGAAGGAAAAACATACAACTAAGTCACACATATCTTTTCAAAAACCATTACAGAAAGAAAAATAGAAATAAGATCTCTCCTCCACATTTCTTTTCTGGTTTGTAAGATTGTCAGATACCCCAGCAAATGTGTCATAACACACAGCAGAACTCTCCAGCCCCACCTTTTAGAAACACTATAGGAAAAACTACTTTGTATTTGGTCTTTGTGATACCCATTCCATGACCAGGTATGCTACTGTTAACAGATTAAGCAGTGCTGATCAAATGTCACCTTCTGTTCTTTCTAAACTAAGTTCTGTAAGAGACAAGAGGATGAAAGGAAACACAAACAAAAAAAAGGAATCAGAATTTATCCATAACTGGATATTGTTTGTCAGCCATGGTTGCCCCCTCCCTTCCCTTCAGAGCTGCTTTTAAGCTGAGACTTACTGGGTTCCACTTGAGCTACAGTGGCATCGCAGCCATGCCTATATCCAGCCCTGGACCCCGCTGATCCAGATCCTGATAAATAGGCTGACTCTCTGGCTTGATCTCAAGACCAGTCTCATCACTATGGTCTGTGCCTGGCTCTGGTTATCATCTGCGGAGCTGATCCTCACTCTGACTTGCTGACTCATGTTCCTGGCTTGACCTTGGACTGCATCATCACCACAGACTTGAGGTGCACAGGGCAAAATGAAGCTGACTACATTAGTTCTTTTCACCTGGAAAAATCTACCTCTTTGTAAAATCCTAGACAGTCGGGGGAAATAGGTTTATGAAATTGTTCTTAAGCACATATACTTTGAAGTACTTCTTATTAATAGCAGTGATTTTTCTTTCAACTTCTAGTTGTTGTCTTTACTGTATTGTACTTCCACTACCAGTGACAACATACAAAAGTACTCCTCAATCAGCACACATTATCTGGAACAGTGTCTTAGCTGTAAGGTGCTTAATGACTGGACACTTGCTCTATGCAAGCATAGGGAAGTCTCTGCAATGGTGTAGTATTGGCAAAAGCCACACCTACAGCTCTAGATCATTGCTCTACTGAAAGCTAGAGTTAAGACAGTCTTCAAGACTGCCATCATCACTTACCCAACATCCCGTGTTGTACCTCTTTGCTACATCTTATACACTGATAGCAGGTCCTGACACAATCTATCTGATACAGTAGAGAATTCTAGAGGGCAGTTTGTTGTATTTCCAGTAATCATTTTTCCTCTACTAGCTTAGTCTAAAGAAAAGACAGAGCATGCTTGATGTATAGAGTAATGAAATTTTTGAATTTAGGGTTAAATACAGTCCTGTGTTAAGAGGGAATTTGGAGGACCTGGAGGATAACTGTGACATCGATCAGTCTTACAAGGACTTGAATCTTTTTCACTGCCACAACAGAGATGACAGACATCAATGAGACCATATTTCTTGAGATGAAATGGCAGTCATATAGCCTTAGACTCTAAACATCCCAGAAGAGAACAGGACCTGTAACACAGGAAAAGCCTTAACCATGTCCCAAGCAATCTCAAGGTAGCTGGTTGAAAAGACAAAGGTCCTTTAACAGTGGATACAGGGGGAGAAAACTAATAGTCAACATTCGATGAGTGGCAGAGATGTCTCTATACTTGAGATTAAGGAAATAATTCACGACAGAAAGAACCTGGCCGTACATCACTAGAAAAATTTGTCCTACTTGGCTCTGTAAATTCTACTAACACATTTATTTCTGCTACCAATTGTAAGATCTCTTACTAAAGAGAAGCAGGTATATCTTAATTTGAAAGCCAACCAGAATCTAACCTACAAAGCACAGACCACTAAGGTTCATATTCAGATGCTGATCTGAATCTTGTAAGAGTAGGTCTGGAGTCTGAGGCAGAAACAAAAAAGTTTCCTCATCAAGGCCAAGACAATCATATCTGCTTTCACTCACCCCATTTTTCTAGAGCTTTTCAGAAACAGTGTACATGAGACCTCAAGAACAGAATCACAAATAGAGATCCAGGCACCAGACCTGCCTTACAGGAAAAGAACTAGGCACCCACAAAAGCAATAAGGCAAAGGAGATCAGTCTCAGGGCAATCTCAATTCTGGAAGGCAGCTTTCATTTTCTACTCACAGTTCGCCCATCTCAAAACAATTCAAGTCACCCAGCAATATGTTCAGAGGTACTAGAGAATCAAGAGCTCTCAAACACATCAGCTCCTGAAGTTGGCACTTTCTTGATACATGGAAGGAGACTTCCTACTATCCAGTGACCTGCAGTCACAATTATTTGTCAATATTTGAATGTGACAGCAACTAGGTAGCTTAGTAAATGATTTTGCCATGACTAATAAAAAGACAAAGGCATTGTACTGACCTGACAACACAGTCTCACAACTTGTCTTGACCTGAGCAGTGTTGCATATGTTACATGTTATTATAAATAAAGTAACAATAAAAATAATGACTTTTTAAATGCCAAGAACTGAGTATTGGAGTGTTTAGTTATATTGTTTGTGGTAATAAAAAAAGTCTCTGCTGCATTAGCTTTGGTGTCTTGCGACATATGGAATACAAACAACAATCAGCATTCAACACTGCTTTTAGCTGAAAGCCTTTTGTTTGACTATTTGGCTGAGAAAAATTTTTGACTCCAAACCAGATGTTATACTCTTGCACGGTTGGCTGTAGTTGGGTCATCTGCTCCTGCTAGCAATTCTGTGATGACACAATGTCTTTCTGATTAAAAATGCATAATTCAGGTTAATACTAGTATTAGGTGCCAAATATATTTTACCGCACAGAAAATATTTCCAAAAATGCATGTGGTTCATTCTCTTTAAATTTACATGAAAACAGGACTGACAGCTATGAGAACAACCATCATTACATTTCCTACACAAAAATCAATTTATGTCTCCAGTAAACCTTAGTTTTTAGGCTTAACATGTAGACACCCACATCAGAGTACAAAGTTCCCAGTGTGACCGCTGCTGTCAGTGAGTACTGCTGCTATATCCACTAACCTGAAACACCAGAGCTTCTAGAGATACCCCAAGACTCAGTTAGTGCTGCACACCTATTAAGTGAACTACAACTACAGGGCAAGCAAGGAACTGTTGATGCATCATCTATTAATGACTGGGAAGAGACAAACCAACAAGCCTAACTTCTCCTTTCTATTGATGGGTCCAGTAAATAAACATTGAGTTACTAGATGCAAGAAGATGATAGATATACAGGAAAACAATAACATGGCTTTTCTAGAGACAAGACACACCTCACAGATACACAGGGATGCAAACAGAAAGGTTTAAATCTACACTATTAACAAAAGAGCATCAAAAATCTTCCAGGCAAAGTTATGAATTAATTTTATATAGTACTAAAAGACAAATGTATCATATACTATAGTGATGAAGAGTCACACTCTTCGTAACAATGGATATTGGATTCATTTTTTCCCCTTGGTGTACCATCTGTTGACTAAATAAGGGGTAGTCAGTTATATTTATGCAATTAAAATTTATTGACCACTAATAATTGACTGCTAATAAGTCAATTAAGACATAACAAAAAAATCAATCAGTTTCAAATCCAGAAAAAGTCTGTTTTTACTAGACAATTTTCTGTTGCTTAGTACCTTACAAAAACAGTATGGGAATATTCTCCAAATTTATTTAAAGCAATATTTCAGAAAAGTAGTCCACAACTACTGAGTACATTCTTACAAATGCATTTCTAACAGATATATGGAGTAGACTGCTGATTATGCTGTAACATTTCATTCCTTTACATGCATTGTTACTAGAAAGACACTAAATGCCACAAGATAAATTCTGAACATTTTTCCTAAATTACTCTTTGAAGTTGCATTTTTGACAGGAACATTTTTAAAATTGTAATCAAAAGACAACTCTGCAAAGAACTTGCAACGGGAAAACCAAGTTATTGCTAAATTTTTAGACCTCCCTCTTTAAAAAGCCATGTTATGTATGTATGTTGAGGGGCCCTGGTGACAAAGGACACAGAAATGCTCTCCCCTCTGATATTTATAGACATTGACGATTCTTTTGCCTGAGCCTTCTCTTCTCCAGGCTGAACAGTCCCAGCTCTCTCAGCCTCTCCTCCTATGAGGAATGCTCCAGTTTCTTAATCTTTATGGCCCTTTGCTCCAAAAAGTCCGTGTTGCTCGTACTGGGGAGCCCAGAACTGGACACAGCACTCCAGCTCAGCAGGTCTCACCAGTGCTGAGCAGAAGGGAAGAATCACCTCCCTCAACCTGCTGGCAATGTCCTTCCTAATGCAGCCTAGGATACTGTGGCTTTCTTTGCTGCAGTGGCACATTACTGGCTCATGTCCACCAAGACAACCAGGTCCTTCTCTGCAGAGCTGCTCTTCAGCAGCTCAGCCCCCAGCCTGTACTGGTGAGTAGGGTTATTCCTCCCCACGTGAAGAATTCTGCACTTCCCTTTGATGAACTTCATGAGATCCCTCTTGGCCCATCTCTCCAGCCTGTCGAGGTCCCTCTGAATGGTAGTACAACACTGGTGGATCAGTCACTCCTCCCAGTTTTGTATTGTCTGAAAACTTGCTGAAGGTGCACTCTGTCCCACCATCTGGATCATTAATGATGAGTTTAAACAGTACTGGCCCCAGTACTGACCCCTGCACTGCCTCAGTCAGTGACTGGCCTCCAGATGGACTTTGTGCTGCTGATCATAACCCTCCGAGTCTAGCAGTTCAGCCAGTTTTCAAACCTATCTCACTGTCTATTTATCTAGCATACACCTACAGAAAACACACTGGCACATGACAAAGAGCAAAGACAAACGTCTAATTTTAAATTTCCTGGAAGCAAAGCTCAATTTCAAATTCAGCTAGCAAAATGCTTTTATGCATTGTTGCTTAGTTTTATATTACAGAATTCTTTCAAATACCTGTAACACAAGAACCTCCAGCAATTAGCACACTACTCCTCCCCTACCACAGTCAGGTAAGGTTTTAATAAGGACAAAAAATTTTGATACCTACCTTTTTTTTGGGGCAGACGCTTACCCTAATTCCAGTCTATTCTTAAGGAGGACTTCAATTGCTTTCTACCAACAGTTTAAGGGTCAGAGAGACTATGTACAATACAGCTTCCAAAACAATAATTTCTCTTCCATGAAAGCATTTATCATAAGAAACATTAAATATGATCAAGCTTAATGTGTACTAACCGAGCTATTTACATTTCAAAAATATCTCCTTTTACAGATAAAACCTCCATAAAACGCTTGCACTTGTTGGTTTGCCATAAGGTTTTCATTAAGTTTCTAATATACATCCTGTATTTTGTACACTCTTCAATCACAGAACCAGGGCATAAAACGCACTAGAACACAATGAATTGAAGAATTCCTTAAAATGTCTTTAAAGTGGATCATTAGTGACATCAGTATATCATTAAGAAAGACCAATTCAAGACAGACATTTGAAAAAGCAGCAAAAAAGCAGTAATTAATGGTCTGATTACCAGCACTAAGTAAACACAAATCCCTTTGCAGTTACCAGGAATTAAGAGTTACTTTCTACTCCATTTCAAAGAACAAACAAAATCAACCAAAAAAACCACACCAAGAACCAAAATAAGCTAAAGAAACCTGATCGTCTGCATTTCTCAGGCCATGTGAAAAAGGAAGACTAAAGTACCAGTGCTTTGTGAACATGTGCAAAAAAAGAAGCCATATAAGCTGCCTTATGAAGATCTTAACCTTCTTTACACCAAAAATTCACATCTGGTACTACTAAACTATACTTCAGGATGCAAGATGCAAAATAAGCTGCCAAAGTCACCGCCCTCTAAGCCATACCCACCCTGTATCCTATGGATGAAATGTTGAGAAGTGGAATCTGCATAGCATCTTCAGCTTCCTCCCTTTCCCAATTACCTACAAATAGACAAAAATTATCTAAAATAAACTATGCAAGCTACTGTACTACATGGTTACTGTTCAAAAGTAATATAGTTCTCTTCAGAAAAGAAGCGTTAGGAAGGTATAAACTGAGGTGAAGGTGTATCTGCCAGGAGAATCATCTGTTTCAACATCTGCTACAGCCTGCTGGGACTTTTAGATAGCAGGTAAGCCACCATTTAAAGGCAAACACAACAGTACAAGAAAGACTGGTTATGAGTTAGCCTCCCTGAGTTGTCATGCAATAAATTAGTGACTTGAATTAAAAAGTCAAAACAATTAAATGATATTAAGCATGCTTACCTTCACAGCAGAGGAGTCTATCAAAAAGGATAGATCTCTTAAATTCCATTATGATAAAAACAGGCCTGCAGAAACAGCTCTTCCATAACCCTCTAATGGACAGGATTAGCTGAAATACCCATTCTGCATACAACTTAAATCAACTACATCCTCCTGTTACAAACTATATGTTAATATATACTGGCATCTGCAACTCTGTGCCCTCATGCTGAGTGAGGCATGGCAGTATTGCCACCAATGACAGATCAAAACCCCTTTTCAGTTCTGGGATGTTAAGACCTACCAATCAGATAATGTCAGAAGCAACCATCATGAATCCGTGGCACAATAAGCTTCAGGCAATTTGCTAGGACAGTTAAATCTTGGGAAGCAAACTGCAACAAAAAAGATTTAGTGACAGATGCGCAAATTTCCCAATCTGCCTTCTGATGAGAAAAAAAAAACAAATGAGTGGATTTTGGTTTTTTTGTTTGTTTGTTTTATATGCTTCTCATCTATCTAGAGTATAGTTAACATGTCTGCTATATGATTAGACCTTAAAAAAAAAAAAAAAAATTACTGCAAGGAAAACAGTACAGGCCAAAGGACTATCCAAATTCTGTTTTGATCATAGAGCTGTGTTTTCTTACAGATTTCTTCAATATTTGCATATTTGATTGAAGTCTTTCAGGTATAAAGAGTTCCAGAGGAATTTATGCCAGTACGTCTGTATTGCATCTGCTTGTGGGTATTTAGACTCTGTAAAACAAGGATACCCAGGAAAGTTCTCAAACCTGAGCAACTGACTTTGGGTTGAAGGGATAACATTAGTCTGCCCTTTGCAAAAAACAAAACACACACACACACACACACACAAACTGTAGCAGAGATCTTCACTCCACAAGAATTGTTCCGTATACAAACTAAAGAATTTACTCTCAGCAGAGTGATACTATAAAGTCCAAAGCTTCCCAAAATAAGAAGCAATGACATCTAACTGGAAAAAAAAGGCTGAAAAGGATAGTCATCTTACAGACCTGTATCACTGTTTTTGATTAACCATCAAAATAACTGCTTTTTGGTAGTAGAGACAGTATTTCCTTTTCTTTTGAGAACTATAGGGGCTTCTGAATTCTAAGGTACTTAAGGCAATATTCAGCATACATACAAATAGCATACATACTTCTAATAGATCTGATGACAAGACAACTGTGTTTCTAAGTCTTCAAAATCCTTAAAAGGCAAGAATGCAACTCTTTCAGGACAGACTTAAACCAAGCATCAACCCTCAAGAAAACTGGCAAGTATTGTATATTTCCTAAGTCAGCTTTAGGAAATCAAAACTTGAATACCTCCTTTACAGTTCTGCCAATGTCGCTGCTCATTAAAATATCTGCTAACATTGCTTAATTTGCTAACTGAAAGAACTTCCTGACAAATAACAGAGGTTGATTTTATTTTTATTTCTTTTGTTGTTTTGTCAGTCTTTTGGGAAGCCACTGTCATGGTACTTGTTTTCAGATAATTCTCTGCACATATCTTCATAGAGTTCAATGCAATTAATGTTAAACCTTGCCACAATGACTGCACAAAAGGTTTGGGCATTTGAGTTGATACAAGAAGGAGGATGTTAGGCCCCTAAAGAGATCTTGCTTTGCATAACAAGAAGTTAAAAAAAAAAAAAAGCCTTTAACGTCAGTGCCAATGAAGCTAAAACCTCAACGCCGCTCTATGTTCAGCACCATGGATAGCAACACGCTGTTCCTTAGTCATTATTCAAGGCGGGGGGGGGGGGGGAACAACACACATCCAAAAGAAAAAATAAATAAACGTAGTTCCAACACTATCAATAGGCAGAGTGTCAAATGCGATTCCAGTTCTTAACTCTTCTAGGAGAAGTTCTCTCTACTTCTTTCTGTACCCTTAAACAAATGCCTCCTTTTGCTATAAGAATCTGCAGTGAAAACAGAAGAAGCTCAAGAATTAGTAACATGGGACCAGATTTACCAAATTTAAGGGACCATGTTCACCAAAATGTGATGTAGGCACATTAAAAAAAGCTATAGCTTTTGATCAGCCTTTAACTTCTTCAATACTCTCTAGTGAAAAGCTACATGTTACCTTATCTAATGCATCTTGTCCCTCTGTCTCCAACTTTGCTATACTGTTTTCTGAAACTGTCAGTAGTTACATAACAAAAACAACAACAACAACAACAAAAACCCAAACAAAGCTCTAGCGTTTTCATTAGAGAAAAAAGGTCTGTTACACACACAGATATCCCTTCTCCTCCTCACCCCCCCCAATCAGTCTGGGATTTGGAATGTAGTTTTTCCCGGAGTATCAACTCGCAGCTATTGAAAATAAAGCAAATCAACAGAAGAAAAACTTGCTTCAAGCTTTTTGCTTGTACAGAAAGTGCAAGGGTATAGAGAATACTGATGCCTGCTCAAACACAACTGAAAAAAAGTACAATCTCATGCATTAGGTACTTGTAGGTAAGGCAGAATGCATCCATACACAATATTATGAATGGTTGTCTACACTGAAGGTTGTAAGGGTACACATGACAAGGTATGAAGCAGAACATGAAAATAAATTAATAAAGGCAAGAATCCTGGGAGTAGAGCAAATAGCCAAAAAAGAAAAGTTCCAAGACTAGTTTGAAGAACAAGTAAACAGATCATCATGTCATTCCAGTTTTTTAGAACTACAGTATTTTTGCACTTAAAAATAAACAACTTTTAGCTCAGCATAAAACAAACAACCATATGCTTTTTAGAGTTGACTGATATTTATAGCATTAACTTATAGTTCCATTACATTCCTGTGCTATAATGTTAGATATAATATGGGAGAGCTAGTGAGCAATTCAACCAAAAAGATGATTCAAAAACTTCAAATAAAGTTTTACCACTCAGTGGCACAACATTTACATAAATATTTTTTTTTAAGTAATTTACATTAATTTGTTGGAAATACAGGTTATGCTGGAGAGAAAGACAGAAGTAGAATTTCAAAAAATATATATATTTTTTAAATTTGTAGACATATTCTAGAAAGCTTACTACCCAGTACAAATAAACTGTATTTTTAAAAATGTGAAACCTACATTTCATATTACACAAAGTGAACAAATATAAAGAAAGCGCCATTTGAATTCTTTTCCCTTAATCTTCATTACAGAAATTATTTATCAGCATCTTCATTTGTCAAATTTTAAAATGCCAAAGATACTCATGGAAGATTACTGAAATACATTTTAGTACAAGCTATCCAAACATATCAGCATTCATACTGCAAAATACTGCATCTGAGAAGGCAGTGAGAGACATACACTTTGATAGAAGATATAGCTTTTGGTCATGTTGTGAGCAAAAACATTGCTCAATTAAAATCTCTGGATTACAGCACACCTGTTTTCTAAACACATTACAGTTTAGCCCTCTAGAAAGTTATTTTTCCAGCCATTTTTCTAAAAATTTTTAGTCTCATAAAAATGAAAAGAAAAAATTAAATATTTTTCATAGCCACATGTGACGGTGTGCTCCTTCCCCTCCACTGATGTGCTCTCTCCCCCTCAACCTGGCCTCCCTGTAAACAGCACGTATGTAGGGGCTGGTTGAGCATGCGCCAACTAAGGCCCGTCTAGTATGCAAATATGACTATAAGTTAATCATCTCCTCCCCATAAATAGGGGGCAGCCCAGAGCCCCTTGAGCTCTCCTGCATGGCAGTGGGCTGCACTGCAGAACCTCCCCTTGCGCAGGGACGCCTCTCAAGGTTACTCCTCAAGGTTGAGAGATTCCTTACCCACCACAGATCCTCGGTAAGTGATTAATAGCATGCTGAACTTTTGCAAACTTCATGAAACTTTGCTGAGATATATCTCTGACTAATTGCGCACATAATCCCTTAGACATAAACTGTTGACCAAGTCTGAGACTAGGATCGGATCCAGCCACACCTAGGCTCCTCTCCGAAGGAGTTTAGAAAGCAAGGGAGTCCAGTCTGAACCTCGTGACTCAATGGGAGGGTCTCCCTTGCACACGCATCTGACCCTGTCCTTCATGCAGTAAATAACTGAGTGAACCTTGCCAATCAAACCTCATTAAATTGTTCTTATTTACGATTGAACTTTGTTAAGTTGCTGTCTTACTGCAATAAACGTAGTGCTGCTTCCCTCTTAGGAGTGAAGTGCATCACTCCTTTCGCGACACCACATCATACTCCTTATTTCAGCTAAAAGGTAAACTTTCACTTAAGAGCACCTTTAAAAAGTAGGACTGCATGAACTTTTTAAACCGCACCTAGTTTTTAAAGGCTATCATTTTGAGCCTAACCAAGTGACAACCTCAGCAAAAGGTTGTTCTTCCTCAGAGTGTTCTATGTTCAGTTAAAAAAGCTTGACCAAGGGAACAGAACCAGGGTAACACGCATTAAGTAGGACAAGATGGTGAACAGCTTTTTGTGTTGAGCTGTTTTTTGTTTCTTCTAGCTATTTTTGGAATGTAACGCCTTTGGTTATCGTTATGATATCAGTCATTAGAAAAATATATAGAAACCTGGCTTACTACTGCTAAACTTGAATCAGCCAAGAGATAGACACATCGCTTTTGATTTCATACCATTATGTAGAGATTTGCTGGATTCATTCAGTAGCAAATCTGCAAACAATAAGAAACGGTTAGTGACTATTTAAGGTAATGCCTACCTCCACCCCCCCCCCCCCCCGCCATGTAGTTAATAGGATGCAAAGTCTTCAATGTAGCTTCACAGGAGACTTCAAGGGGAAGGAGGGGAACAGTAGTACCACTGACAAAATTGCTATTCTAATTAAAGCCAAAGTCTGAGTTTGGAGAATGAGATACGAAAAGAATTTCTATGACTAGAAGTTTCTTAAGGCTGAAAGCTAATGTTCCCAATATAATGGCTTATGGTAAACAATGTTTCCAGGGCCTGCATCTAACACGTGTATCTAGTTTGTATTTTATGACATTTACAAAATTAAAGTATGTGACACCACTAAGGTCGCGTGACAATACAGAAATACTTGAATATGAACAATGCCTTATAGCCATAGTTATCGAATATAGTTATACAGTATTTGAAGAAAGTACAGAGCCACCTTGACTAAGATTAAATTGCAATCTGACTTTTTCTAAACAAGTGGTATAAAGTGAGAATGAAAGATTCATCACTTTGAAGCAACTTCCTTCCACTTTCATGGTGGGACACAAAAACACAAAAAGAGAGCAACTTTTACCTATACATTTTTATAAGACTTAACAAATCAGAAGTTCTTGTAAGATTAAGAACTTTTGCTAAGTTCTTTGTACGTGACAATTTATAAGTATTCAAACAGATGAATGTATGAATACTTTACACAATTACATAGGGTTTTTTCATTAATTTTGTTTGTCAAAAATATATGTAAAAGAATCTCCTATTTAAAATATTCACATATGGAGCAAAGTGTTTCAAAATTATATTTTTAACTGTGAACTGGAACTTTCTTGATTTTATCTAAAACAGACAATAATAGCAAAAGACTTTCATAATGCAGTACTTATCCGGAAACTCTGAAAAGATCAAACTAAACTTCAGGTATTTCTTAATTTTTCCATATGATTTCTATCATCATATGGAAAAAAGCAGCTAAAGCTTGACAGATTTTAAACTTCACAACATTTAATTTTTTACTATAAATCCTAAAATAACTAGTCTGTTAGTTTTCTTCAAATATCCTTAAGATACTGATTTATCAGATGTAACAGCTGAAGTACATGTGAGCCGTAACATCTAACAGTTTTTCAGCTCCTTGTAATTCTATATCATCTAGCTTTACCAACAAATGAGAACAAGGATACAGTAAAATGAAGTGTATTATTCACCCTGTTTCTAAACTTACTTGGCTCTTCATTTTGATTATTCTTTTCTGTGGCTTTGTTTTCACATTTTACTATCCTAGGGAAGCTAATAAACGCCCAAACATACTAAAGAAGCATTTCAGACTATGAGTTTATGTGAATGTGTGATCAGACAGCGTTTCAGCAACATCACACTTTTAATTACATACATACAAAAACCATCCTTAGAATAGTACGGTGTCAGTAATCTCAGAAGAACTCAGACTCAGTGGTCAACCATTAAGACTATGCAGGTAGAGAGGAAAGGAATTTCATTTGACATCTTTTTTCTCCCCCTCTCTAATTCTTGTCCTACTTTCCTCTTCCTTCTTGACACTTGGTGACAAAAGGCTGTAAAGTCACTGACCTAATTCAACACCGAGCTCTGAAACATACCCATATCATGTCTATATACCTGTAGTCTCACTTGATAGGTACACAGTGATAAAGGTCAGAAAAAGCACTTCAGGGATACATAGTCCTGAGGTCTTCAAAGTATCAGAGTAACTAATTTCTTTTCAGCTTCCCGATTAGCATTAAGTAAGAGCTATCAGACTTTACATCAGGACTGTCAAATATATTTTCATTCTTCAGCTCCCATTTCAGAGATGGATAGCATTTAAACTTTTTAGAAGGTGACCAGATCTCTACTCTGCGCATAGAAGATCCTGTTTCAAGTAAGAAAACTTTTGCATTTCACTGTCTCCATTCTGCTGCCAGATGATACGAACTCCGTCATTCACTGATCCATAAGGATCAGTGAGAGAAGCACAAGCACCATCAGTCCAGAACTTAGAATCCTGTAATTTTTGTCCTACAAAAATACAGAAGGCAAGAAAGCCCTTCTTCAGGTCTAAATTAGAAGCAACAGCTGCTTTAAAACACTTCTAATTACTTCAGCCAGTAACTACTTAGATAAAGTTAGTAATTGCTGCTTTTACTTAAAGCCTGAAGAAGGGTTTGAGAGTCCAAAAGCTTGACTTATTTTTTCAACTATACCAAATGGTATTAAAGACATTCCATCTTTACTCAGTTCTATCTTTTTCACTATACCATCATGGCTACAGAAAGCTCCTTTTTTAGTGAATATCCCTTGCTAAGCCTAACTGCTGCAGAATAAGGACCTAATCTAACCCAAGCTCTCTCTAAAACTTTTCTGATCAAAAGCTTACTGTAAATTCACAAAATGTGTTTGAGTATATCTCTAAGTCGCAATCAAAGAGCAATTTTTAAGACACATCTTGAGAGGGTATAAGTAACATAAAAAAAAAAGAAAGAATATTCAAAACTATCTTTTGTATCAGAACTCTTATATTAGTTAAATATAAAAGCTTATATTCTTATATACAAGAAAATAATATGGAAGAATTATCTTCTGGAAAAAATTCCCACTTAAGGTAAACTTCCCTCTGTCCATCATTTGCTCTTAGTGCTTGTTTTTAAACCTACTATCCTAATTTATTTTAAGTAGGCTGCAAATTTGTTCTTTAGGCACGTTGTCTAACACCCTTCTTGACCTTTCAGTACATGAAATGATGGAATCCAAAATCTATTATAACACATCAAAGCAGGTAGTGAGGCTCTTCTGGTATCCAATAAATCTCAAATACATAGAATTTCTTTAGGATCTCTGAGAACATCCTAATTAACTATCTCTACAGCAATTAAAGTCCATAAACTTGTACTTTTAAAAAAAAACTTAAGTTTTTATTCAATATTATTGCTGAATTCATTAGCACACAAAAAAGTATTTTGAAACTGCTTCTGTGTATATGCAGTAAGTATGAACTTGATGAGATCTTACGCACATGCAAGGTTCAAGCTATATTACCTATAGCTCTTTTACACAGTGGTGGCATATTCAGTGGCATCAAACTCAGCAGTTGCAAGAAAAATCTGTAAGAGCACACACAGCAAACAGCTCGAAACCATGTGGAGACAGACAGTCAGAAAGGGCAGGTAAAAAGAATAAACTAGCATGATTAACAAGAAATAACTTAAGAAGTCTGCTTCAGAAACACCATCTCTGTAAAGTTTTCAATTCCTCCCTTCAGTGTCTCTCTTCTTAGAGGATTTACTTCACCTATCTTTGGAATAACCAACATCAAATCACAATTAAATGTCTCTAAAGAAATGGTTTTTTAATAAGTTCTATATGTAATACTACATTTTCAGGTCTTCTAGTTCTGAAAAACCGCTATTTTTGATATAATTACAAAACATAGCATTTATTTCCATCTTACAACTCACAAACATATGCAAAAATTTTGACATTCCAATATGTACTCAAATCACACTGTCTGTGAAATTTCAGTACTTTTCATGCAATCCTAGAAGTGTAAGCAAATACTGGCCTACTGCCAATGTTAACACACTGGAGTAATCACATAAGGTTGCTTAAAAAATAAAAAACAAGTTTTTCCAGAACTGTTAATGGCATCAAATACCACAGAATGATAGCTAACATTGGAACATTTCTAATGGTTCTTTAGATTCTCATTTCTTCCCTCTTTTTAAGGGCTCTTTTAAGTTCTCTAATAATCCTATACACAATGAACCTTCTGCAGGTAGTTGAGCCATTCTGGAGGCAGAATACTTCCAAATAAAAACTGACGAAGTTGAACTGGAAATAACATTTTGTTAAGAATGATAACTGCATTCTGTGATAGCTTTAACCAGTCCAGCAAAAAAGTCCACACAAGAGGAGGAGTAAGCATCAAGATTATCAAACTTGCTATTTATTCTTTGAAATAAATGTACTCTCTACTGCCCAAAGACAGCTCACTGTGCTAACTACTACATTGAAGTTTGTTCTCCAAGAACTTCTCTCAAAGCCAGGAAGACAGAAAGGAAAACACTAAGCACAGTACTAAGGGAAAACATCACCAGAGTTTTAGAGAGGATTTTTCCTCTTTTTATGTAATAGATCAAAGTAATAGATTCTATCACTTTAAGGCATGTGTCTACTCTATGGCCCTTACAGACTTTGCTTCAGGTAATGTATCATTTCTGCAATTAGTATCTTGCAGCCAAATCAATGCTGAAAGTTCTCAGAGTACAATCCCATGTAGTTATCCCACAAAAGCTGAAGATCTATGCCGATGCCACAAAGCTTGCACAACAGACTTGAGACACATTTAGAATATGAATTTCTCAATCACAAATGCTCAAGCTGCAGACATAAGCATAAAGAGGATATGTCAAAAAACAATTTATACTTGTACTCCTCTGGCAACCATAAAAGCAAATCCCATTCTCCTCTACAGATATACACACAGTAACAACCTTTTTTGTTTTCTATTCGTTGTCTTAATAAAATATATATGCATATTTTCATCTGCAGTAGGCATAATTCAGCACTGCATTAGCACTCCAGCATGCAGTAATACAAACACATATATGCAATCTCATAACCACAGCTTATTTTTTTCCTGGCTTTAACCTTGATGTCAGATGCTACTTCACCCCCAAACTGGTACACAGATCTTTTGAAATGCCTAAAAATAAGGAGCTTATACTAAAGAGGAAGACCTGAAATTGCTTCAGCTACAGTTTACTGCAGTCTTTCAACATTACATGGAACAACATTTTAGTTTTAAAAACTGTATTTCTAACTACTGACTTGCCATACTTCTCCCTGTGAATTAAGCATATTAAAGTTAGATCAAGTAAGTCATTTTTTTTCCAATGCAACAGAAAAATAAACTATAATTAAGCACTTCTGAAATACTGTGCTTAGTGAAATGGACTTCTCTTTTATTTTGCCTTATTCTGAATTACTGATTAAACACAGTTATTAAAGAAACGTCTCCTTTTTTTCTTGTGTTCCTGTATTGTTTTGACTGAATCGGATTCTCTTGAAGTAACTTGAAAACATGATAAACAAATCCTAGCTTTAGAATTTTACAGTTACTTCATGAGTTACCTGCATCTCCTGTGAGGAAAGCATTTTCTTCTGCTGCTATTCACAGTTTGTGACACAAACTGTACAAGGATAAGAAAAAATAAGCTACAGAGTCACATTTCTTTTGTCAGAAGACATAAGCTTTCTGGATAACTTACCTATGTGTATCCCTTTGGCAGTGCCCCATGTATATTTAATTTTCTTTTTAGTACACTACATTAGAGGGTTTGTTTTGATCTGATAAAGCACCTAACTTCAACTTAATATGACAGCCTTAAAGAAAAGTTGGAAGACAAAAGGGTTTGTGAAAAGTGTTTTATAAAAAAGACATTAGACAATTTGAGAAGTACACTCGTAGTAAGAAGTTCCTAGATTGTTCAAGAGGAATTCTACACACAGATCAGCAGGATTTGGGCCAAATATCTTTGCAGGAATACTCTATTATCTATTTAGCATCAGTCATTCAACTTATTTCCAGAAAGTCTGTAAAGTGAGGTTAGTTCTTCTTTGAAAGTTAACTCCTACTAAGAAACTAAGTATCATGTTTCCTTTTTTCTCTGTATCTTGAGTCATCTCTCAAAAATTAGTTTCTTCAGCCATCTATCAAATAAAACTTCAGATTCTAGAGCAAGTTAGAAAGTTCAAATTAGACTCCATCCCAAAGATGTTTCTATACTTAAAAAAAAAAAAAAAAATCCTGTTCATTTATTGACCATTCAGAAAAGGAATTTATGGCCCAAGCCCTCCAACTACAAAAAATGTCAAGATTTGCACCTCTATCTCAATGAAGTCAATGCAATAGAATAAGATATTAAAGATTAAGATAAAAACAATTTTAATGTTGCAATAGATGCAAGAGAAGTATTTTTTATTATAAATCTTGTTTCAATTCTAAAAACACTGTTTTACAGTCTAGACCTTCAGTTCACCACAAAGCTCAGTTAAATCTCAAGCCTTCTGCCTAAAGCTGGATGCTTGAGAAAAGAAATCAGAAAACACACACAAGGTAAAATATCACCAGAATCTGCAAGTCACTGGGAAACAAATGCAAGATTCCAATCCTGCAAAAGTCTAATTCATGTTTAAAATCCTAGTACAATCACAACTAACTTACAGTTATTTTAAATACACAGTCTGAAGACAATTGATAGCTTTTATTCGCAAAATATTTTGAAATCCTTGGCAGAACAGACATGCACACAACTTTTCAGAATTTTAGAACAGTATCATGAAGCATAAAATAGTTTATGAAAAAACACAGAACTTACTTTTCTTTTCATATCTTTCAATACAGAAGTTCAAAATATTCCAACACAATGTGTAAATCAATAGTTAACCCATATCCATCTGAAGATATCTGATATGTAGTAACTCAAAAGACACAGGACACATGTCCAGTGATGTGGAACTCATGGGTAAACACATATAATTGCACAGCACAAATGGAGCAGTCTTTCTGAGCTCAACTATTACTTAGTAAACTGCTGGGTAAGGTTCTTGAGAAAGAAAGGGAAGTAGACCACAGGACACACAAACAGTAATTAGTCTTTGAAAGTATTACCTTGCATATCTATTAGCCCTAAGGTAAATCTAAAGTACATGTGCTTTTTGCACCTTTTAAGGAGGACAAATCTGCAGCAATATCTTTAAAACTTTAATCTAGAATTTGCATGCATAGGAAGTTAAACCAAAGTGATTCTTCAGCTGGTTTAATTCTATTTTCTCCTTATGAAATTTCAATTCAGCTGAAGTTAACTATGAAGAAATCAAACTCTGAATTCAAAAACGAGACAAAATACCCCTCCGTTTGCTGAAGTCATCAGTTTTCCAATAGAGGTTACACACCGTGTTCCATGATAAATACTGTTATTTAATCAGCTCTGCTTCAGTTGTGCAGAAACATGAACTATGCCTCCAATGTGAGACTGCCACCAGCTTTCATTCTCTTCATTCTTACTTCCAATGAAACGTCACCTTCGTCCATTTTAGCATACATTTGAAGAAGGCCAGCAGTTGCTCCCTCAGGGCTTTTAAATTACCTTTAAAATGTTTTAGCTATATAATCCTTGATGGAAATTCTTTTTTCTGTTTTCTCTTTAACAAACATTATCTGCCCTTCATTCCTAAACAAAACTAGTCGCATATGGCTTGAGCACCATGTGAGAGGTATTACAGCACCAAAGCATTTTTTTTTTTAGTTATTCTGATTAAATAAATGATAGCTACCATCCAGTCTGAAACATGGGGCCTACGAGTCTTGACTATATGCTTTTAAAACACATTGTAATTTCACCGCAGCCTTTAACAAGGAGTCAATATATTTTTTATACTGGAATGACATCATGAGAACTGTTAAATCAGCATGACAAGGCCAAAGGTATTCTAGCATTTCACCCTCACCATCTAAGGCATTTAAGACATTATCAAACACCTTAAAAAAAAAAAAGTACCTCTCTTCAACAAAAGGAAGCATCACTTGAATTTCTCTATTTTAAAAAGACTCCAAAAATGACTTATTAAAGAAGAAAAAGTATAATTTCCATAAAATAAATAGCAAGTATAAGCCTATCAACAGGGATCATATCCCACATATTCAGATTCCTGTCTATGCAAAACTGAATCCGGGCATAACTTCCCTAACTAGAAAGTGATACTACAGCACTTTCTGTGAATGTTTCATCTCTCCCTTCTTACACTCTCTTTTCTAGGTGTTCACGTTTACAGTATGCTTGAGCTTTTCACTACAAGACTGATAAAGGCTGTGCTGTGATTCCCCCGGGGGACTGAGGTAGCTCCGAGAAACGGGGCAAAGAAGCCGTTGCAGACGCGGCCTTCAGGGTAGAAACCTGCCAGACCTCACCCGCTGAAGAGCAGACATCCTCCTGGACTTAAAAAAAAAAAAAAAAAAAAAAAAAAAAATCAACCCCCAGAGACAACCCTTCTTAAGCAAGACTCATTTTGCCTGGGTGAGGGAAAGAAACGAAAAGAAGCGCCTCTCCCTTTCACGTGGGTGACAACCAAAGGAGAAGGGAAAAAAAGAAGAGAGGACCCGGCCGGCCTCCACCCCCTCAGAGGCCGGAGGGGCAGCGGGGGGAGGGCGCCCTCCTACCTTAGTGAGCTGGGCAATCTTCTTGCTCATCTTGAAATGCAGGTCCGGGCTGTGCTCGGCGCCGAGTCCCGCCTGGGCAGCGGCCGAGGCGAATTTTCCCGCGCCCGGCGCGGAGCTGCCGCCGTAACCGTGCTGCTGCTGCCAGCCCATCCCCGGGGTCGCCATCTTCACCGCCCGGCCCCCGCCGCCGCCGCCCTAGCTCCGCCGGCGGCAGCCCCGCGGGGAAGCCGAGCAGGGGGCGACCCGCTCCCCCCCCGCCGCCTCTACTGCCGCCCTCCCCAGCGGCCGCGCGGGCGGGGGGCCGCGCCGGGCTGCGGCATCCGCCCCGCGGCGCCGCTGAGCCGAGCGAAGCGGCACCGGCCTCTCCGCGCCCGCAGCGAGCCCCGAGGCGGCGCGGGGGCGGCGCGGGGGGCCGGCGGCCGTTGCTGGCGAGCGGCGCCGTTACCGGGCTATCACCAGACTGTTTACACCGGGCGCCCGACGTCACTCGCCAGCCCCGCCCGGAGCCTCCCAGCGTTCGGAGCAGCCGGGGCCGCGCGCGGCAGCCGGCGCGCGCCCTGCGGCGCGAGGCACCTCGCCTCCCCTTGCCCTCAGCGGCGGGTGCGCGCGCGGGCTGCTTTCCCCTCCCCCCTCCCGCCTCGCTCTGAGGACGGGGGCGTGGCCTGCGCGCACTGCCCCTTTACCCCCGCGCTGCTCTCGGTACCCCTCCCTCCGCCGCCGAGCGCTCGGGCGGGTAACGGCCCGCTCGCTCTTTACCCGCCCCCCGCACATCCTCCGGGCACGGCTGAGGGGGCCCCTTCTGCGCAGGGTCCGCGCGGGGGAAGGGGAGACGGGCCTTAGGCAGGGCCGCCCCGCCGTGGCAAGGCTGGGGGCCTACACGCCAGCTGCACAAACCTTTCCTCATGGAGAGCCCTGAAAATGCCGTGGGTGTCAGCTGGGCGCTAGGTCCGAGCCCCTCCTCACTGGATGGGCTCCAGTGGTGCTACAGCCCGCTGCACATAGGTAGACCGAGCCTTGCTGGCCCCTGGATATGTGCTGGTCTGCGATGGTGTAAGTGCTGTTTTCTCACAACGGTATCTGGTGGGGAGAAGTATCTTAAGACTGAAATAGGTACTAAATTAGATAAGCACTTGACTGCACAATTTCTTCTTCAGGTTTTGGGGGAAAGAGCAACATAGTTCTCACAGGCCGTGGAGTGACCCGGCTAGGTGAAAGGGGGAAGCATCCACTTGAGCTGGTCAGTCCTTTCTGTAACCTCTGCAAACCATAGTTACAGACACATGATCTGACTGGATAAGTACAGAGCAAGAGTCCCTGCCAGAAGGAATTCACAGCCTAATTTAGTACATCATCTAGCTTGGATTAGACTGCTCTCTTTTTCTGTTGCTATCCTCTGCAACTCCAGAGAGCAGCCATCCTCTAACAATTTAATGTCTCTTTGCTAGGCTCTGGCCTTTTGAGAATATACATACATATATATATATTAATGTGGTTGAACACATATATGATTTCCTGATTAAGAGCATCTGCACTGATCTTTTAAGAGTCTTTGATATTCTCTGTTGTGGTAGTTTATCTTTGTTACTACTTTATTTTTTTCTTGCTCTAAAAACCTCTTTTTTGTCTGGATTCTTTGTAGGCAGACAAATATCAAAGAGGTAAACTACAAAAATACATAGCTAAATCTTTTGTTCTCAACAAGGGTATGGAGAAAAAATTACTTAGTATTTGAAAATGACAGAAATGGGAATAGGAAATGATAAGAATGGATCCATTTTACAAAGCAATGTCTCACTTGCTAATAGAAATCCATGCTTGTATATTGGCCTTCTGGAAATAAATGTTTCTGAAAATATTATGATAAATAACCAATTCAACGTGAACTCCCAGTGCAAACTTGAGGGCATTGGGCAAATGAGATTCTTTGATGTATAAACAGGACCCTAACTGGAAGATACAGTTAGATGTTGCTACTTTTGTATACAGTGCTTATGAGAGCATATGGGTCTGTAATTCCCATGTGCCAACACACTGAAAAGGTGTTCAAAAAGAGCCAGAAAAATATAGAAGTTCTGGAAGAGGAATCTTACCTTGAAAGACTTAAACCCAAACTATTTTGAATAGTGGGAAGTCTAAAAAGTGATTTAATTCCAATGTTTAAATAATTCTGTTGCCATAGGCTCAGAATTTGTGGTGTTCAGGAAATTCTGATGCTGATTTCCATTTTTTCATTCTGAAGTGGCCCATTCTGGCAACAGAGAACAAAGGACAGATGGTATCTACCCAGGCAGTGATTCATACAGATGAAATATAAGGGGAAGAAAGAATATTAGGAGCATCTATATCAAATCTGTGTCCATAGATGACATCCATGAATAGCACATACTATTAATTTAGTTTTATTAAATTAAAAAATAAGTCAGTGGCAGCAGTGGCTGTGATTTGTTATGTCTAAGATCAGACTACTGATTCTGAAGACTTGATTTCAATTAATGGTTGTGTCTGACTTATTGTGTGACTATAGGCATACTCTAATTCCTGTGTGAAAGGACACTTTTTCTTAGTGTACCTAATAATACCTGTGGTATTACAGAATGGCTGTCCTAATTTATTATAGCTTATGAAACTCCTAGAAGCCTCAAAAGTTACAGAAACTGTTGTCATTTTAATTTTATCTATACATTTGAAATATTTTGAATAGACTTATTTTTCAAATAAATTAGAGTGGTTTGGATTGATCAAAATCTCTTCTGAAACAGTAAACCTTACTGTGTTTCATTTTTCAGTTTCCTCTGAGAAGCGTATACATTTGTTGTGATTCACATTGGCCCAAAATCATTGTTTTGACCCATTTTGAAATTACTTATTCTACTAGGACAAAACAGTCAAATATGTTTAATTTTTGACTTCCTCTGATATTTGAGTTGTTGAATACTAAGTTCTGTCTAGGCCCTTTTAAATTGAAAAAGAATATTAAATATTTTTACTTTATATTTTATATGTCTTTTAGTAACAGTTTTCATACTTAAATTGTTTTCAAACATCTCTTTATACATGTTATGCCCTTAGAACTCAGATGTTGACCACTAAGAACCTCTTCTCCAGTCAGGTCCACACTTGTAGCATACAGGCTGTTTTCTTTAAGGTTACTGCTGAAGAGAGGCTTTATGCAGCAAAATAGTCAGGGCCCTAATGCTTGTTTCCTTGATGGGATTTCATGAGAACATCCATATAGTAGGGGCTGTAGATCCAGAGGTCTCCCAGGGTTTGGGCTGAGACTGTGCAAAGGCAAATTCAGAGACCGTGCTCTGGGTTTGCTGGAGGGTGCAAGGAGCAGTGGAATGAGGTAGGGCTCTTTTAATGTATATCACTGCTGTAAAAGCTCAACAGTGAAATCTTGAGCATCTCCATTACCGTTGGCTTATGTAAGAGACATAATTTGTATCTATCCAGTGTCCATAAGTGAGTACAGACAGTGCATAGGAATGCCCTTACTGTATGTATATAGAAGATATTTATAAAACTGAAATATTGTTAGTAAAAAATATGCTTTAAGATTGCATTTTCATGTATATGCTATGCGTGCATACTGGCATGTGTGCTATGACTTAATAATTTTGCTTTTCTAGGGTAAAATCAACAACTCCAGCTCTGTGGAAATTTACCTGTGCTTTTTGTGTTCTACCACATATCTATTTAACTGCATCTGCATGCTTGATGTTTGTATGTCTGTGTGTATGTTTTCTAAAATAATGGAATATTAATATTGAGGTGTGCAAGACTAGGAAAGAATTTCATTTACATTCAGTCTGCTGGGAATACTGTGGATTACATTTTTTTCCATGTGTACAAAACCTTTATTTATCCCATTACAGCTTTGAATAAGATAAATGTTTGCAATCACTGCATGCCTTATTTTCAAGCTGTAGGCATAAAACTCCCTCTCTGATTCTTTATAGACAAAAAGTGTTACAAAGACTAAGCTTACTTTGTCATAATGTCTTTTGACAACTCTGAAGACACCAGAAAGTCAGCAGCTTTTACTGAAAGGACAGTTAACAAGACATTTGACTTAGTGGTATTTGCAGGTTTCTGCCATTTAATTTGTTAGCTAGCAGCCACAACTCAGAACAGTGAATTTTCAAATTCTGTGCAAATGCGTATGAACAAAGGTGTTTATATCACAATTCTCATTTTCATTATCATCGTATGTTTGAATTATGCAAGCAATGTAGTAATAAATACCTAAAATATGAAGACTTAAAAGAAGGATTTCTATTTATTCTACCTGAATGCTAAGTTAACTATTCATTACATACATAGCTTAAGTTTATGTACAAGTTTAATTATTTTCATAAAATGATACTTCACCACTTAAAAGAATAACATAAAATACTCAAAATAACATCAAAGCTCAAACATTTCTTTCATTCCTACTTTAATTTTCTGGTCCAAACAAACCTGGTAGAATATCTGAATAAGCCATGATGTCCTCCTTTAACATAAAGACCTCATTGCTGAGGCTGAGGTTAATCTATGGTGCTGAGATTATAGATTCCTTTCTGTATAAGAAATCATACAAAGTAATTTATTTCTGAAAGTGTACAAGTAACATGGGCTTCTTCTGTTAGCTGTAGATAATGATATAAAGAGGAGTGTATTTACTTTCAGATCTGTAAAGGACAAACCAGGAGCCAAAACTGCCTTGCTATGGTTGCAAATATAATCATGAAGGATGATTTCCACTCTGAAAAATGGCAGACTAAATCCTGATCTTAATGTTTCAAATTAATCTTTCTAGATTTATGCTACAGGTAAATTTAGGGATACAAAGAAAACTCATTTTATTTCTCTGTTCAAACTCAAGCTGTGGACATGTTTCTGCACAGGAAAACACAATTTTATCAATATATGCTAAATTTACTCTAATAATGTTGACTTTTCTACTGCAGAGGGGAGATCCAGACTTATTTTCCACACTGGAATGTAAACTTAATCAGCTGCCTAGGATACTTTTATCCAAGGATGTTAGAAAGGGTGTTAGTGTTTTTGTTTTTAAACATGGGGAAAATGGCAGGTAGGACAAAAATTGATGTATTAAGTAACATTTGAATTTAAGACCTTTATCTTTTTGATAAGACTTTTGATCTTTTCCATTTTTATACTTCCCCTCCCTACAATAACTCAGAAAGTAACTATTCAGAGCCAAAAAAAAATACATTTCAGTTAATTCAATTAGTACATTTTTATCTTCATTAGGATGAAAGCATTCCTAGTGAAAGGAACAGTGAGCTTTGGCATATTATCTTAGCTTTTTCCAGGGATGTATTGAGTAACCTTACTAACTTCTGTAATGTGTTTTCTTAATCTTCCTCTAAGGACAAAATTATATGCAAGGGAGTGCTCAGGGGTGTGGGTGGGGTAGGGAGTTGATTTTAATGCAAATGTTAAAATATACTGATACAGGAGACAAAGTAAAGGAAATCTGCCATGTCCTTTTAGTAACAACTGGTAAAGATTATTTTGTACATTTTATTACTATGTAATCTAATGTAACTTGCTTAGCTGAATCCTGACATTATTTAAAAATGCTGAATTTGTGTATACATAACTGTAATGCACTTTATTTTTGTTTTGGAAGAAATGCAGCTTTATAGGCTAAAATACAAAAAATATATGTGAATTATGATATTATTCAGAACGTTAATTAATGATAAACAATACTAAACACTAGTGATTGAATAAAAGACTTCCAACACTGACCTTCTTGGAAAAGTCTAGCTGGATGATGATGTTTGATTAGTTTTGGTATAGTTATTGCCAGCTGGTATTTATCACATATATTATGAGTCTTCAGGAAAAGAAATCATCAGAAGGGAAAAGTGGCTGCAGGCAGCAGCATCCACTTTAAATGTTGCTGCTCCAGCATCTAACATCATATATCTGTTCATTATAGGAGCACTGGAATAGAATTAAGCTGGGATATAATTTAATTTACTGTTTTCTATGCTGGTATTCATGTTGTCCCTTGTATGTACTCATTCTGACTTCAGGGTGCCTGTAAAATCTTTTTACTCTTGCAGCAGGCACAATGGATGAAGTGTAGGGTTTTTTTGTCCTTGAGGTTGTCAGTGTAAGGTCAGATGGGATAGCTGAAAGCTGCATGGAGTGGCACATCTCATCTACAATGCAGGTAAAGGCACCATAAGCACCAGGACTGCTCAGGGTTTCCTTCTCCCTCAGTGCTAGAATGATCTCTTAGAATCAGTGACAAAAATGCTCCAATAGAAAAGTAGTTTAAACAGATGGCTGGTGTAGCTTTGGTTGTGCCCTCAGGGCTGTTCTGTAAAGCAACACAGACAGCATTTGCAAGCTATGTTCCTCAGTATGATGGTATTGGAAATGAAGAGATTGGTTGCTTGAAGGGTTTTATTTTGTATGTGGATAATTAATCTCTTAACATTGGTTCAGGATTTTCTGGTCCACATAACTATCACGGGTCTCCTCCCTGACACTTATTAGTTCAGCTCACTGTATCTTACCCATGTATTTTAGAGGGATTTGAACATACAGATTTGGAAACTAGGAAGAATTTTGGTTTATACTTCAAGAAGGAAGAAGGATAGACTGGTGTCTTTATAGAAAATTTAACAGTGGTAGTTTTCTGGGTTTGCTAAAATTATGCCAGGGCCCCAAAAGCTTTGTACAAGTGTCAGTATTCAAATAAAAATGGCTTTTGTGACGTTTTCGTTTGGTTTTGAAAATGATTACCTTCAAACAGATTAAGACTCTTCTGAAGTTAAATGTATCGGAAACTACAGTATTTAAGATGAATTTGCATATGCAGGTTGTTGACTGAAAGTTCAGTTTTATACAAATGTTTCATTAAAACTGTGGTAAAGGGGGATTACGAAGAGCACTGAGTTTTTTACTGATCTTCAATTATCCTGTCAGAATCAATGGGCATCCCTTGTACTTCTTGCACTTTTACATAATGTAATCTACTAAAACTGACACAGTAACTAAAAATATGGGGAAGAGGGAGGGAAGGTGATACAGGGACCAAAGTTTTGTTTGCCCTGAACAAGGTAACTTGTTATAATTCTAAATTCTGGTGACAGTACTTATATTGTTATTATTAATAGAGATTATGTCTTTGAAACATGCTTACCAGACATCCAGATTTGACTTGAATAATCAAGGCTACAGGGTGGTCAGCTATCTGGATTAAAGTGCATCAGGTCTGAAAAGGTCTCATTATGCTCAGCTCAAAGCAGTTGCAACACAACTTGTACTCAGCAGGATGTTCCAGTGATGGGTTTCCAGCTCTCTAGTCCTTTCCATACTGAACCAGACATGCTCCTACCAGAGACTTGACGCGAGCCCACCTCACTACAGCAATACCTACAGATTTGGAAGGTATCAGAATTAGTGTTATACAGGTCTGGTTCTTGACAGAGGTAACAGACTGACTTTGAGAGAGGCCAACCCTTGAAAACCAAAATACATTCTTCCCCAAATCAATATCAACTTGTGTCTCAGTATATCATACATATATTTTCATTAAGGACTAAAAATCCTGTTGGTACATAATCAAACTAGTTTATGAATACAGAAGTGTGAGTACTTTTAACCAAGTTCTATGGAAAAAAAGTTTGTTATTCAGACAAACCTATTTAAAAATGGTCTCGAGACCAAGAAATAGTACAGATTATTAATATGACCAGAACAATTTTTAGATTTACAAATTTTTGCCTATAAAATTTAATAGCATGTCTTTTAGACAAAGCACATAGGAAAACAGCTGTTTTCAAACACATAACATATAAAACTCCTAAGCATCTTTTGAAATGTACAAAGACTGAGGCAAGATTGTAAAGACTAAATTTCATTGATAGTCATTTTTACATCTGTGTTCATTTTACTTTACTCCTTAATTATAACTCCCTGTAATTACTACAGTAATATGTAAACAAGCAAATAAACTAGATTTTAAGAGAATAATTTTGGAATGATTATTACCACACTTTATATACTGAGATAGTTGTTCTCAATAGACTACCAATTTTCACATGAATCTGTACATTTCTAACATTTAAAGTTTCCTGATTGATAAGATTAGAATTAGATAAAACTAAATAGAATATGTATTCCACTTATCAAGGAAAATAATACAATCTAACATTTGGGTACCAAGAGTTACTGCAAAAAGAATTTGTAAAGTCAAAGATTCTGATGAAGGGATGTGGAGTCTCCAAAATAAGAAACCTGAAGGGCAAGACAAAGGATTGACTCCAAGGCTTCACCCCGTTTGAGTAATATTGCTGATTAGACCATCAGTCCAGCAATTATGCATTTAACTTTCAGTATTCAAGTAATCTGAGTTCATCTTTAGCCCAATAAAAATCTTGCCACTGATAACTGCCAGACAACTGTAGAAATTCACCTCTACTGTGTATTTTAATACCTGTACTTTTTAAAGCCTACTATGACATTCAGAGAACTTTAGAATGGAAATTAGTCAGGGAAAGCAAAAGTAATTCATTATCTTAGTTACAAGGAGCCCTCTTCCCAGCTGCTTTTTTTAAACAGAAGAGATCCATTTCATCAACCATTTACAGAAGACGACTAAAAGCTTTTTTTTTTTTTTGTATGAACGTTATTACTCCACAGTTTAGTTATCCATGGCTTTCTCTAACATCCTTCAGGTATGACATTCATAGGGATCAATCTTAAAGGTGATTTTTTTTCTTGCCAAGCTTGTCAGAACCAATTGAATTATTTGAGACAAAATCCAAAAAGCAGAATATAAAATATAAAGCTATTATAATTATGCATTATTCCTTCCAAGTTTAAGATCTGCAGACTTGAAAAAATATATATTTCCTTCAAACTTAATATTCAAACCAAACCTTGAAAAAAATCCAGTAAATTCTAAAGTTTATGACAGCCCAGTTTGTATTTAAAACTTCTTAAATTCTTTTAAAGTGCCTTATGAATTAAGTCTGTGTAATTTCAAGTGCCAGACTTCTGCTTATAGTAAGGATCCTTTAGGTTTTAAAGCTGAAAATATGATGCCTTTGCAATGGTAATTGAGGACAGCCTTTCATTCATTAACTGAAATAGAGCCATCTAACTATTTTAAAGATGTTCTATGACAAATAAACTCCACATCTGTGGAAAGCTCCATCTTCACATACTTAAGCCAGCTGTGTAGTGTATTTGCCACAAAAGTTTTTTGATGCCGGAGTACACTTACTACTTTAATGACTTGCTAGATAGGATCCTGGGAGATTACATGGGAAAAAGATGATGTATGGTAGCTTCACATATTTATAAATCATACCAACCCTTAGAAAGGGCCCTTAAATCTCCAACATTTGGTTTAATCCAGGGCAAAAACATTTGCTTTTTAGAAGCTTTTTTCTCAGCCAGGGCTTCTGCTACAGCACAAATGGGTCCATCATGGAAGCAAGTAGCTCTCAATTTGTCATCCACCCAAAACAGAGAGCAAGGCTGAGTAGATATTGAAAAGTAAAGGACTGATTCTGCTCCATGTAGCTGTCATACAGTGTGTACTCTGGAGAGATGTACAATTTTCCAGAGCAGGAATTGTAATAAAAATAGGCTCAGATCAACTCCTGCAGAAATGGGGGGGAGGGGAGGGCAGGGAGGGGAACCCACAAAACTTTGCTTCTAAAAGATAAATGTCAATTCTATCCTAGTGTTACAGAAGACCTTCAGGGCCACGTGTAGTCTATGGGGGAACAATACTAACTCTTGATTGCCCAGGCTCATGACAATTTTTTGTGTAGGCCCACTTCAACAAAAACAGTAGTTTTTATTATTGCTCATAACTGCACAGTGTAAATACATAGGTAAATGCAGATTTCTAGTTTTTATAATAACCTACACCATGCACTGGAATCAGATACTCATATTCTAAAATCAAATTCTTGCACTAAAAAGACTGTGGCATAACCCTTATTCTGTCTTTGAGAAATTGGAAGACTCCTGGAACATCTAAGTCTACTAACGGATGTAATTCATATTTGGAGAAAAAATACACAGTTCATCATTCAGCAGACAGTATGAAAACTACTGGAAGACATGTACACAGATGTCTTTTAATTAAAAGAGTATTTTAATTCTTCATGCAATATATTAATATTTATTTGCAAATAATATATAATTCAGCTGCTCAACTCTCATTTAACATCACTCAGGGATAAAGGTATACACCTTTATTATTCAGAAATGGTACCCACCATTCAAACCTCAATTTTCATCAGAGAACAGTTCTTTCAGAATTATCAGTCCGCCTTACAAGATTATCACACTTTTCATTGTCTTTGCTTTGTGAATTACCTTCCATTCACTTTCCTTTTCAGTGATGAATGAGGCAAACTGTACCACTACCTATGTTAATCCTAGTCCTCAATTAATTCAGTTAGTCCATAAATAAGTAGTTAAATGGGGTATTTCTTGTTGGTTGGTTGTAAATATTGTGGTGTAATTCAAAGAGCGACACAATAGCTGATAAAGTCCAAATTAAACAGTGTGCAGCTGCACCCCCTTAGTGATGGGAACACAAAATTCCATTTCAATGGGATTACATCATGGAATTTTCTCCCATGCTAAACTTCCCCTAGAAGAAAGAAAATTCTAATTTCAGATTTGCTTAGCCATGTCAGATCAAGCATTTAGGAAATGGGTCAATGAACTTTAACTACAACAGAGAGTATAACAATACTTATTTTCAGCCGCTTGTATTATGAAAGTATGATGGCTGGAAAAAAAGTTAGCAAAATTTGTATTATGTCATCGAAGGGCTATTGATACCTTCAATTAGGAGCTGAATTTAATTTATTTCTTTTTTGATAATAAGGCTTACAGATAATCAAATATTTGCACTTGTACATATATGCATAAAAATGAATTTGTATTTACCTTTGAATTCCTGAAATGTGCTATCTAGCACACTTACATCTTTCTCAGTATCTGATAAAACATCCATGCTAAAGAAATGAATGTTACACCAAACACTAAGTAATTTTAAAATTCCATTTATAGAAAATTACTTTAAATATTTTATGTAATATACTGTTGAAAACGTGTTCTTATGTCAAGCCATTTTGATAAAAGAGAGGAGAAAGCCATATGCAAAAATGATGCCTGTTTACTCAGGAGAGATGATTATTTCTGCAGCTCCAATTATTTCCATATTTGAGAAAAATGAAGTATAAAAATGGAATGGGTTTAACGTGATTGAAAATAATACTACTAACCTCTGTCTGAATTCCTGCAGCTTCTGCATTTTATTCCTCCTCTGTGAGCACAGTGGTGAGGCTGGATTCACCAGATATTAGTCCAAAAATCTGAAGATCCAAACCTAGCCAAAACATCGTTTCTTACTAGAGAAAGAACAAATACTCTATCAGCATTGTTTTAGATGCAGAGCTGAGGTACAGTAGCACTGGGAAATCCCTTCCACCATACCCATAACACAAAGAATAAATAGTTCTAATAGTGTAGAGCTAATTTAGAATAAGGGTGGCAAGTTGTTTGTTTGTTTGTTTGTTTTTAAACTTTGCAGGAAAACAGAATAGCTGGTAGGTCTGAACATTCTTGTCTTTAAAAGATAGTTTCAGATCTTCAGTTCAACAATCTTTATCATCTAGAGAAAACTTTTTGCAACACTGTTAGAAGTTCTTTCTATCAGTTTCATGTTATGATCCTGAGACAAGTGTCTAGAAGAAAAAACAGATCTAGGAGACTAATTACATAATACTAATTTAATCAAGATTTGACATTTTAACAAGTGAGAAATCACTATAATAATTTTACGTTATTTATTCACCAAGCATTACTTCACTATTACATAATGAAGCTATATTTCTCTCTTTTCTTTGGTCCTTTCATTCTCTTTATTTTGTGTATTTGCTGAACACCTCAGGTATGTTCTTGTAGAGGATACACCTGTATTTAAAATATATATATTTTTTTTTTACAGTGGTAACCAAACACTTTTCCATCATTTTCTTTTAAAAATATTTCTCTAAACACTATTTCCTTTGTAAGCTATTTTTCTCCTCTGCAACTTTTCTTCCTTAGTGCCACTGTCTCCACTTGACAACTAAAATATTTCACACAAATACTACAAATTCAAACTTAAAGTTAGAGCATATAGACATTCAAAGTTATATTCTGAATCACTAAGAAATTATACTTTTTCAGTAAAATGACTGCTAAAAAGCAGGATTATCTGTCATTCATAAAAAATGATACATGTCCAAGTTATGCTAAAATGGGTTAAGATATTCTTCCATAATTCTTTTATTAAGGCAATAAACAAGTCTAAGTAACAAAGCAATTTCACATATTATTATATGCAAGCCTTGTTTCATGGATTTTACTTCCTCATACCACTGGCAAAGAAAATGAAGTCAGGATTTCACCTGGAAGGTCAGGTATTAGAGCAAACTCCTTTTTGGCTGAAGGGAATTCTGCTCTTCTAATAGCTCTTACAATGTCTTGTGAAATCTTAATATTAGACTTTAACTCAATACATCACATCATATCAGCAAGTCAACTAAAAATTTCTTTATTAAACCAAAAGACAATTTACTTCAAGCACATTTCTGTTACCATACCAAGTAATCATATCCGGCCAGGTCTAAAACTTTAAGTATTTATAGAATAATTCAGGTTAGAAGGGACCTCAGGAGGTCTCTAGCCCAACATCCTGCCCAAAGCAGGATCAGCTGTGAGGTCAGACCAGGCTGCTCAGAGCTTTTCCAGACCTTGCTCAGTAAAGCCTTAAGGATGGAGGCTGCCCAATGTCTCTGGGCAGCTTGCTCCACTGCCTCACTGTCCTCATGGGGAAAAAGTTCTTTCTTATACCCAGTATGAACCTCTCTTTTTCAGTTTATGGCATTGTCTCTCATCCTTCTGCCATGCTCCGCTACAAAGCCCCTGACTCCATCTTCTTGATAAACTCCTCCTGGTATCAGAAGGCTGCTATTAGATCCCCTCTAAGCCTTCCCTTCTCCAGGCTGAACAAGCTCCAACAACAGTTGCAAATCCATTCTGACTGGCTTCCAAAGAAAACATTAGCAACAGGCTCTAGCTTGCATTATTTATGGATTTTTTTTTTTTTTTAAGTGTTATCTAACATGTATCCCTCCCTCTGGTTCCTTGCTTTTGTCAGAACTGGTTGAACCCCACTTTTGGCAAGTAGCTATTAGCTGAACCAGCTGTATAGATGGTATTTATCCTGCAACCTTTAACACATCTTATATGACATGACTCATCCTACTAAGTGGTAAACATTCCATTTTCCCAGCAAAGGACAATGTCTGAAACAACAGATGATATTCTTAAAACAATAATTTAACAAAACACAACTATTTAAAGCCTAAATATGTTGATACTTTTCTGTGCTTTTTCTTCTCTCAATTCAAGAAATGGGGTCATTCTACTGCGAGGGTTCGTGGAGCAAGAGGAGGAGGAAAGCACAGGGGAAAAAATGGATTTCTTTCAATGGATCAAAATTTATGGGGAGCTTTTTTCCTTTCATGCTAAGGCCATCTGTGTGGGAGATGGGAAAATACAGGATAGGATTTTCTTTATTGTGAAAATAGGCTCACATTCCTATTATGAAAGTCTGAGGTGGAGAAGTATTGGCATATGAAATACAGTAGCATATGCACTGCACATCATGCAGTGACAGTTAAGAATTACCACACTACCAGTATGCATTACTGCCCTGAGATACTTACCTCTACTCAACTGCCAAAACATGACAGTGACCATCCTGTAGCATATGTAACACTGTTGCAGCTTTTCATGTAATTGGGCACTCTCAAGAAGTCACTACATAATCTACCAGTAAATAGACCCTAGTATGACTTCTGAGAGTTCAAAGCAAAAAAAATATCAACCTTCCAGTGCCACTTGGACTAACAAATCCTGGAGAATCAGATCTTTTTACTCTCTAATTATCCTTCTGAGCTTCACTCCTGCTGTTAAGTCAGTGGAAGAACTACTGGTGGTCAAAATACTACAATGCCAACTAAAATAACAACAATCCACAAGATATTATTATCAATGTCTTGCACAAGCAAGCAAGCAAGCAAATAATCCGACTACAATAGGTCCCTGTACTGAACTGCCTCCCTATCAGACTTCTTTACTGTAAGGAAAGGTACAAACCAAAACTGATACTCACCAAATAATCAAAATCAGGGACTATAAAGAGGTGGACAATTAGGAAGCACAAAATATTATCAAAATAAAAAGAAAAGAAATATAGGAACCGATGTGACAGATGATAGATTAATAGTTAATTCATACCCTTTGCACATAGATTCCTGTGTGAGTCCATTTCTAGATTTTCTGGGGGGCGGGGGGGAGGAAAAAAGAGAAATCAGCATGAAATTATGCATGAACTTGATGAGGAGGGGTAGGGAAGGCAGGAGAAATAAGTGATAATGCATCAGTTAGCAGCCTGCCACCAAAATAAGCATGAAAAGAACAATTGCCGAACTCTATACAGAACTACACTGAAGATGGAAACTCCATGTAATGAAAGATTTCGATTACTGTTTTTGTTCCAGTCTTGAATTTCTTTATGAAAGTTCTGACAAAGCTTGTATTTAACATATCATTTTTGCCTTATTTGTAGCTATAATGAAGTCTTTTGAAAGTCACTTAAAAAAGAAAAATCAAAAGTAGGTTTGAGAAATATTTCAAATCCCATCTTCTCTAAATAACAAAAAGAGCACTTTCTAAGTGCAAAATGTTTATGTTAAAGTTCTTCCATTCAGCTCAACCTGCACATCAGTAGTTCCAATGAACTGGACTGTCTGCCAAACCATCAAAGACATGAAATGTGTCTAAGATAGTAAAGAATTAACCTGCAAATCATTACAGAGAGGCTGTCCTACTTCTTTCTTATGCATTATTTTCTTTCTCACTCATCTCTTATTGACATAGGTAATAAGTTTAAATGAGAATCAAGAAAGTTGGTAAAAAGAATGTAAATGCTCAGCTCATATTTCAAATGATGAAGAAACAGGTCATGAAGTGAATAAACACCAACAGAGGAGCCAGAAAGCCTAACTTTCCCTAGTAACAATTTCTATCTCCAAAACAGTAGAGAAATCGCTTGCCATCAGTGGAGACTGAACTAAAGAAATAAAATATTAAAGAGAAGACACATATTGTACCTTATTATTCAAGAGGAACCATTTCTTCTCTCATTTTGACATCGTCCTACTAAGATAACAGCTGGAGCTCTTTAAATCCATTACAAAAAGACATACCAAGTAAATCAGCATCCAAAAGCAGCAACAGATCTCCATAAACAAAAAGTATAACTCCATTTTATTTTGTATTTGTAACATGAAAGCAGAATCCACCTCTGTAGAGATCTTGCCTCATGGCCCTTGATGACATTTGCTAGAAAGCCCAGAATCTATCAGATTGAACCAAGTCTTTAAATGAAGGTTTCTAGTATACAACCTTTCTCATTACAAAATTCTTTTAAACAATCCATTACAACAGAGGAACTGGGAAAGTCACTTGCTGTACTCTCTCTCAGAAACAGAATAGTATAGGACAAAATGAAAAGAAGGCTTCTCTCTGGAAGCTCACCTCTATACAATCATGAAGCAAGTCAACTAAGGTCAGAGTTATGCCAAAAACATCTCTAGTTTAAAGCCATGAGGACAGTAGTGTTACTATTAGACAGAAACTTGGGCAAAAGATATTTTTCAGGTTGCCCCAAATGATATCACTAGTTGTGTTTTTAAAGTGTATTAAATATGTTGGTGATACACTATACAAATGGTTTCAGCTTGAAGTAAGTTTGCTTTTTTTTTGGGGGGGGTATGTTTTTTGCAATAGAGGCTTACAATAGAAATATTGACACAAACTAGCAGGGATCTCTCTAATAACATTGGTTGAGGCACCATGTCTGTCTCACATTCACGATTCCCAAGCAAGCAAGAGGTAATTCATTTCAGGATGTCAAGAAATTATTATTTATCAATGAACTGTTCACTGCAAACATTTGCAGTGACAAGAACTATGCAAGTTTGTTCAAGGTAGTATACTACAATAATTTAATTTTTTAAACCTGTGTTATTTCACTGGCTTTTTCTACTGTAAACCTTCCTATTTACCACTTTCAAATTCCAGTCTTTCTTTGACTTGTCAGAGAATTAATACTGCTCTGTAGCGAATGTATAGGATGAAACTAGGTCACTTCAGTAACCTGGGGCTGTCTTTGCTCTGTCTCAGTGAACATTGCTGGGCCATGATGAATGAATTATTTCTTTCCTTGACAGACAATAGACGGAATTATTTTAGGAAGTTTTATGCCCATTTCAGGCTGGTTAAATGTTAATATGTAATCCACTAGGATTAGAGACAAGAGCAGAATACAGCTGGCATTTCACAACAAAGACTACCTGGAAGAGTCCCAGAAAGATCAGTCATTGCTCTAGTTCTGTTCAGTCTCTACTCTTGTGTTATTTTTGTGTGAACAGATAGAAAGATCTGGGACCTAAGTATCACAAAGATGCAGAAAACACTTGGATCCATCTACCTTCACCACAAAAGCTGTATGCCTGGCAAAAGGATAGTAATTACACAAGATCAACTCACATATGGAAGACCAGCAAGGCAGTGCTTAAATTTGAACAAAAGCAAGCAAATGGAATGAGTTTTTAGCCATAGTGAATTCTTTGCACTTGACACTCAAGAATAGCATTTTCTAGTCTCTTTAGAGGAAATCATGGCATCCTGGGATATGGGACTGACTTTCACCTACAAACATTTTTATTACATCCTGCAAGGACTGCAGTTCTGCATCACACCTGAACCATCAATTTAGGAATCAGCCTAATTTGAAGCACATATCTACAGCAGTGGTGACAATGAGCAACTCTAACCTGTCTTTGTTCCTCATGGTGGCTTCCTTCATGAAGCCACACTTTGGACTTCAGTCCTTGTTTTCAAGGTGCTCAACACTTGAGCACACAACGCGTAGATATCCATGAGATACTTGCGATGAGGAAAGCTAACAAACAGTTCTCACCCACAGCTACAATGAACTTTCAGTGAAACTTTCTATCACCATGGTGAACATTTAATGCTCTCTCCTGCCTATTTCTTACAGGCTGACAATGGAAAAGCTTCTACACAGGTGTTAAGCCCCTAACAAACATTGTCAGCTTTCACTCTAGGCACAGATCATTTCACCTGACTGTGGTAAAATGAAAAATTACCTTCAAAAACACCTCTCTGGAGATGCCACACTGAATCTTATCAGCTTTGATTACATGAAATTCACATTATCATTAAATCTCATTCAAGCCATAGTCTCATTGCACAAAATATAACTCTAAAACAGTTTTAGATAAGCCCTTTATTGTCAGCTTTCACATTTTCCGTGCTGTTTGCTTCCTCTGGATCCTTTTCTAATGCAACCCTCTCTTAAAAAGGGGTTCAAGCAGGACTATCTGTCTTCCCCAAAACAGAGAAGCTTCCCTAAGGTGAGGGGAGCGGGCAGTCTTCGCAGCCTGTCACCCCTGCTACATGCTGGACTCTCACACGGCCCCGGCCCACCGGGGTGCTGCCGCCTCCTCACCCCCGCCATCTTCCCCACCGCCGCTCCCGCGCCGCCGGCACCAGCCCGCCTCGGCCCGGCCGGGCCCGTTGCTAGGGTCAGCCTCTGCTTGCTCGGCTCCCTTTGTGCCCCCCCCACCCCCGAGTCAGGCGCATGCGCATCGGCGCCAGCCGCAGGCGCCCGCCTGCGTCCGCCCCGCGGCTCAGCGCGCGCCGGAGCGCCTACGCGGAGGGTGGCGGGCCGCGCCGCTGCTCGCGCCGCAGGGCGCCCCCGCCGCGGCAGGGCGGAGCCGTTGGAGGACAACGGGTGGCCGCGCGGTGTCGCCCACAGCGCAGCGTCGCCTGGGGGAGCGCGCGGGCGCTGCCGAGCCGAGCCGAGCCTTGGCACGCATGGCTAGCGGGGGAGTCTGCTTCCCCGAGTGTTATTAAAACTTGATGAAAGTACTTGGAGAGCTTTCCTTCCCCGATTAAGGTACTCTTGTCCAATTCGAGGTCTCCTGTGTGCTGCTCCGTCTATTCAGCCTTTCTAAATGGCTTTCAGAATAATGGGTCTTTCACTTGCTCTCTGTGGAAAACAGACCATCTTTGCCTTAGAGACAGTACCTTTTGGTTATAGTTTGCTGTTTGTTATTAGTATATACTCAAGACTTTTGTGGAGGCCTCAGAAGCATTCAGGGACTGTTGGAATACTCTGATATATCCATATTTATCAGTTATTGAATTTTTTTTTCCCCCCACGTAAAACCATGATTGGAGTTCAAATGCTGTAAACTAAGGATCAACATCCTGAGAATGACTGTGATGATACACACAACGCTTTTTAGTGAGATAGCTGAAAGGGCTGAAATGAAGCCCCCATATGGTTTACTTATTCTGACTCTGGATATAGCCAGTCTTTTCCAACACATGCTGTTTCTAAAAATGGTTTATGTCAGACCTCATCACTGGCAGGTCCATCTTAAATATGAAAGAAGTGATCAAACAGAGAAAAGAAATGAAGAGATAGAAAGAGATTTTTTATGAATTCAAGTCTATTTCTCTCCCCAGTATGAGGCAGCCCACACAATTTTCACACAAACAATTGGAGGCTTCCTAAATTTGCTCTTTGATTGCTCACCATTGTACCATACTACAAATTTATATGTTCAGTCATGGCTCCAGCTATGCATCTACCCACTTACAGTTATTTTTTCCTATACAAAATTACTTCCTTTTCCACTGACGCACATAATCTGTGCCTTCCCATGATTGTAGATCTGATATATATAGAGAAGACAATAATGGATAAGTATTTCAACTTGATTTCTGACATATTATTGGAAAAAAGAAACAATGGCTTATGTGTGTGTACATTTTGCCTGAACAATAAATAAATAAATAAATAAATAGAAAGCTTCAGTCACACTATTCAGTAATATGTCAGTAATTATCTGAATTTTGTGAATGATTAAAATGACATCAAGTGGACATAAATATACAATCATATCTATAATGATTATGACCACAACTAAGTTATGGTTATGATATATAACACATGGAAGGCATATATTATCACCCCACCTACCACTCTTCCTGCCGTGGTAAGAATCTCATTTTTCTGAGTCTGGCTCCTCCAACTTCATCTGACCCCCTGTTCTTGTGATGGAAAAGGTAGAGATTATCAATTCTTATCTACCCTTTCCATGTGTCTCATGATTTTGTAAACTTCTATCGTGTATGTATCTTCTCTTTTCCTGAAAAGTCCAAGCTTTTAATTGGTTGTTCAGCTGTTCTATACTTTTAATATCTCTGTTGACCTTGTCTGAACCTTTTTCAATTCTACAACATACTTTTTGAGACAGAGATCCTGGAAGTGCACACAAGTTGAGATGGGAATGAATAATTGATTTATGAAGTGTAGTATACATTCCATAGGTTACAGCTGTGGAATGAAGACAGTTGAAATCTGCTTCTGTTCCTTTTTGGTCAAAGTGACATATCGATATATGGAATACTGGCAGTAAAATACTGTAATTATATCAATCGATTATGTGGGAAAATGAGACATTGAAAAGCATTAAGACCATGAAAAATGTGTTGAATAATGATTTTTTTTAAAGATACCATATGAACTAAAGAAAATGCTTTCACTGTACTACAGTAAACACAACCTGATTTTTTGGGGTAACATTAAAGGTGGCACATATTCATCTTTTTTACTACCTATTGTTGAAGTAAAAACTACAATCTATGATGTTAACAGTTTAGCTAAAAATGAAATTGAAATGATTATGTTGACATAAATATACAAACTATTTATTTCCTTCATTTTGAAGATCTAGGCTTGCAGTATTAGAAACAACTTTAACTATAATTATACTTACTGTCTTTTGAAAGTATATTTATGTGGTATATGTTTATTTGTGTAATTCATCCTTTAAAAGTCCTTTAAAATAAAAATTATGTAATTTAAATATTTTTATTTTTCTTAAAAAAAAAGTGTTTCTCTGAGGGAGGCTAAACCACTAAATTGTCTATAATGGTGTGTCTAATTGGTTTGAAAAAAGTTAATTTTGAAAATATTCTTCCTTAGACCAATATGTTAATCACATACACCAGGAAAAAGTCTGAATTTAAGATTATATGCAAAAATCTTAAGTAAAATCTTTCAATTTCAAGATGAAAGATCTGGGTTAACTATATCCCATGTCTTTTTACCAAACTTCCATTTTATATAAGCAGAGGACCTGATACTTTAAATGATTCTTTCAATGAATTCTGAACTCTTGTTTTACAAGGGACACCTCTTTTATGTTTTGCTGAGTTAGTCTGCATGTAAGATCTGACATCCTGTAATTCAGTTTGCATATTTTGTACATTCAGCTTATCTGATATCAATCAGTTACAATTTTCTAGTAAACTCTCTTCTGAGGCCGGTTTGGAAGACATTTGATAATAATTTTAGGAAAAGACAGCATTACTGGTTTTAAAATGAAAAATGGAAAAATATACTTCTCCTAGAACAAAAATGTTGCAGCTTTTTAAAGCTGAATGTTTAAAAGCCCATGAACCCTACAGATGCAGTCAAAGTGCCCAAACTGCATAGTAAAATATGACATGGAATATTTCTAATGAATGTCTTTTCTTGTTAAACAGAACATTTATCTGGATTTGATAATACTGTGAGACTTCAAAAATTACATGTTACTTAGGCAGTTTACCTGTTTATTCAAACCTAATAGAACATACAGCTTAAAAAAGGATTCACTGGTCATGTATTTGGAGTTCAGATGGTTAGTGAAAGCATGGGCAAACATATAGCCATAAATCATAGAAGATATGAGGCTTGGAAGAATTTTCAGAGGACTTTAGGAAGTATCTAGCAAGTTGAACAAAGTATATTGGAAATCTGAGGATCTGAGAGACAGAACTTCAAAGTAAAATTCTGTATTTATAGAACTATATATCTATCTATATCAAAGTGAGTGAAGTTCTGTATTCTTTTATATCCTGCAAAAAGAGTGGTCTGTGAAGTGGCTGAAGATAAAGTGTGCTCTGCCTCCTGTCCATCCACACAGCTGCCTGAGAGCCAGCTTGTGGCTTGCTTGTGGGCTGGTTGTGGGCAGACTCATCAGGTGTGCCTGATACTGTGCTCATCTGTCAGGTGTGCTGAGGTGACTTCAGTTCCCGCAGGTGCCAGGTATGCTCTAGCCATACTGAGTTCATGCATAAAAGTCTGAGGTTTACAGAGCTCTTTCTCAGAGTTGCCCTCAGCAGCAGAAAAAAATCCCCTCAGAAAATCCCTTGCATCAGTAAATATAAGGATGTATATGTTAAGAAAAGCACATCCTATTGTCAGTGTGTACAATCATGCATCTTTTGGTTTATTCATGTTCTATTTAGTAATATCGTGTATTTTTTCTCATATTTTAGACAGAAAGTATAGTATTTCATAGTACTATGTATGACTGTTTCCCACACAGTGTTCAAGACAGTCATACAAACAGAAGGTACAGAACATGTTAAAATTAACTGAAAGAAGAGCAATGAACGTTTGCTGGGAAATGTAGGTCACCTATTTGTGCAAGTTAGTTTCACAGTTCACTGCCTAACCTCCTGCTTTCTTACCTAAGGATGGTTGTATTGCTAAGACAAAATAAATATGTAGTACGTAGAGAGTGTTAATATTATTTAAATACATTCCTGAGGAGTGAAATTGAGATAAGCTAAGTAATAAGCTAAGTAATAAGAAGTGTACTGGAGTATTAACACAGTGAAATTAGTGTAAGTATAAAGGATAAAATAATCAGTATAAGATTCCACAAATGTGCTTGCAGTTATAACAAATATGTAGTTGTATTGTATTATTTGATAAATGTCATGCAGTCGTATCTTTAAATATTACATTGTAATGTAGGAGCACAAATGAATTTTTTTTGTTAAATTACAGGAAACGGACATTGAACAATCTTTTAAGAATATTCCTTGCACATGACGGTAAGATACTACTTTTGTAGCTGGTGCTGTTATCAGCCTCAGTCACAAAAATGCAAGCTTTTTGTTGTGGAAACCATTTACAATGTACACATTTTCATCTGTTTATAGACATATTTCAAAATTAGAGAGGTACCGAAAAGTCCACAGCATAGTGCTGAATTTGCACTAATTTATGAAAAATATAGCACATCCTCTTCAAAATTGCTGCTCTTAATCTTGAGTAGAAAATAATTTTTCTCAAAATTTGCAAGCCTGATCAGATCCAGCTGAAAACTAATCCAACCAAAAGATGGCTTTTTTAACCTGGATCAGCTCTCTGATCTGACTCACTGGAGGGCAGCACAAGTGGCTGTGCCAGCATGAGGGCAGGGGCTGGATGGTAGCTTTTGGTAGCAGTGCCAATTTCTGATGGCTTAAAGTGTTCATTCAGCAATAGCCTGGGTGTGCAAGTCCACAGTGACTTAAGTCAGCCTAAGTTGGTACTATCATGATTCCATGACATTCCATTCCTTCCCTCAGCTGCATGTTCTCACCTTTCCTTTATGGTGGTACAGGATTTTGTCTTACTCCATGGTGAACCAGTTTGGGTAGTGAAACTCGCAGAGAACTGTGCATTTTTTTTTCTAGTTTAGTTTTCTGCTAATTGAGTCCTCCAGATTAACTCCTCAGAAGGTCAATACAAACACCATGGCATACAGTAAGAGAGCACAATACACAGTTACGGGCAGAATGGCAGCAGCTGACTTACATTGGCGCTAATTAGCATGGAGTTATAACTGTTTTGTGGCAGCGAAAGCTCACCTAGGCCAAGCTGCTGCAATCCTGCCTTCTCTTTCCTTGCTGCATGTTCCTGCCCCTTCTTCCTACAGACACTCATATCCATGGAAATTGCATAGGAAGCCGATGCAAGGATCAGCCACAATTTTTTTTTGTTAAGTAAGGTTGTTTTTTAACTGTGCCAGCTTCTGAACCAGCTCCCTGCCTGGTCACATAGCCACCAGTCCTGGCACTGGGTGAAGACTGGACTGCAACGCATTGGGAGGTATAGGGGAGATCCCCAATTTAGGTTGGCTAAAGCTGCCAAAGAACTGTGTCTTCAGAGTGATGGGAAGTGATTTAGTCGCCTAAAGATCTTCTCTGTTGAATGAAAGAGTGAAAGTGAAGTGAAAGCTGCAGAGACAAGAGCTCTGCAATGTGTGAATTGCTCTGTTCCTCCTGCTGGACCCTCTCTTCCCAAGGGCAGTGCCTGGGGGCCTCTGATATGTGTCCACTGTGCTTGAGAGAGAACCCAAGAGAAACAGGTTCCCTCTGTTGCCTCCTGAAATGAGTAAGCAGAAAGAGGAGTGAAGTCTGTATATGAGTTAATGTTCACGCCAAAACCTCCCAGCATGTTTCTGCCTTTCCAAGCCCCCATCACCCCAGTTTGTGAGACATTAATTCTGTCAGCCACTGAGCAATGTGACAGGAAAAGGAGAGGTTGTGTTGTTATGGGAAGAAAAGTGCTCTGTGACCTGTGTACCTTGCTCGTGGACTGCAGGCCTGACTATAATTCTAATTCACTGTCTATAGGCAAAAACTAGATGCAATCTTGTACATACAAATGCTGACAGCTTTAAATAAGTCAGAAAGCAAGCCAGGTTTTTCTGAAAATCTATCTTGTAAGCAATGTGGCTTCCTGGTACTGTAAAACCTCCTTTTAAAAACTGCCAACAGATATGCATAAACATGCTTATGCTAATCATAGATAAATAAATTACATATACAATAAGTAAACAGTAAATAAGCCCAAAATGGAAAGAAAAGGAAAGGGAAAATCCTTCCCTTTTATATATGTTTCTGGTATAAAATAATGCCAAAATGTGAATCTGATGTGTGTGTGTGTGTCTATTTAAGAGTTACGCATTTTATTGAAAAAGCATTTAAGATATACTGAATCTTAAGAGAAAACATTTTCTTTGTATTTAGTCTCACACATACTAAAATTCAGCTTTCCTTAAGGCTGTTTTATTTATAAATTCATATTTATAAATAATTTCCATAGAATTACTCTGAAAAAATTGCAAATGCGGTAACAATAATAAAAACATTACTTTCATTTTTACAGAGAATACTGTAAAATAAAATCTGCATTTGGCTTTCAAGCTATGTATGTAGAATATAAAATAATACTGAAATTACAAGCATGAGAATATCTAAATTGATTTTTTCAAAGCCCTGCATGTTGCCTGGGGAAGGCATGTGCAGCCCTTCTCTTGCTCTTCAGAGCCGGTAATACCTGTGTCATACCCATGAATTTGTGCTGTAATGAGGAGTTTCTGCCTGATGAAGGCTGTGAAGGCTTCAGAAGGAACCAGCTGGGTATTTTTCAAGGAACTTTTTTCAGAAGTCTGAGGCAACTTAAAAAAAAAAGTCATTCTGTTTTGAATCTCTGAATCTGTAACTGGGAACCTATTTTATATATCCAGAATCTGGTTACATGTAACAAACATGTGACAGATCTGACATCTGTATGAGTCATACTTGTGTCATGAGTCTTTCCTTCATCAGTTCTAGGGTTGTCACTCTTTAATGGTCATGTCTGGGATGACAGTAAATGAGATGACTGAGGAGGAAAGACAAAACGGGCAAGGGCTGACCCAATAAAAACAAGATTGTAGTTTTTAACAGCATTTCAAGTTTATTATCATTTTTGAGGCATAGTTGTTTCCTTTGATGTTAGTTCCGGTTAGCTGGGGTGCTCACTGCTTTGCTTTGCACTAATAAGTTAGACTGTGGGTCAGGGCAGTAGAGACAGACACCCATTTCCTTCTACCACTGCTCTTCCAGCAGCAGTAACCCTGGCACAGGGACAGTGCAAACATCTGAGAATTTAAATCTCTCTGCAAGATTTGCCAGAGGACATCTGTCAGAGCCCAAAGAGGTAACAGCTGCACAGGGCAGGGTGGAAAAATTTGAAAGAGAGCAAGTACTGATAGGAGAGAGGACAGCAATTTTTATCTGCCTACGGCAGCAAAAAACCTTGCATCAGCTCTGCTCAGTTTTAATACATATTTTATTCAGGTTTAGTTTAGTTTTCCCAGGGAATATTCTGACATGCATTTGGGTTGCATTATTCTTTATGTTATTATTGGCTTACCTAGTTCAGTTTAGGGAAAGGCACTCTAAGCAGAATACATTTGAGATTTACTTTTCAAAATGCAAAGCACATCAACCTAATAAATACCCCCGGAAGAGTCTTACATCCAAGAAGCCACATTGTTTTATGCGCTGGCCCCTAGCAGTTTGAAGGCAATATTTAGAGATGTAGAAAAGGTCATTGCTGCTAAAGCATATACCATGGGAAGAGAAGGAAAGATAAAAACTTATGACCATGATAGATTGTAGGAAAGTGACGTGTCTGAAGATTTACCAGCATTCATTGTGAAATTTTGACAATAGATATAATATGTGCTTTTCTTTCCTGAAAGAGCCTTGGGTATTACTGAAAAAGCTCAAGCCTGTATCTTGCAGTATCATAAAGCCTGTAAAATAAGATAATGAAAGGTCAATGTAGAGCCAATAGTGTTAATGATCCTGAAGAAGCTGTAGTCTCACAGTACCATTCAGTGAGTATAAACAATCCAGTCATTTGTCCCTTTTCTGCAGTTCAATGAAGTTGTACAAGTCTACATGTGCATATATAAATAAAATCAGGTTTTCCCCAGTGAGTCTTTATGGTATTCAAGATGCAGATTCGGTTGTTCCTAGAATGTGCCAATATCAAACAGTGACAACTGAAGACTGGATTATGTACAAAGATGCCAATGAAAATTCAGACCTTCTTGTTCCCATTCACTATAAGTCTTTCCTGCATCATCCTTGCCACTCCAAGGCTAGGGGTATGCTCTCCTTCCCTTCTAGAGGTCATAAGGAAGCAGCATTGCTAGCTCCTCTTGATCAAATATGAAAAGTTTTCCTGCTTTTTTTCCTATCAGGGAGCAGCAAAGGCCAGCTGCTCCCTAAGGGATGATGAGCCAGGAGCTGAGGGGGGACCCCAGCACCAGCTGTGCACTCAACAGTGGGGGCCATTCCACAGGGTCTGACCACAGCGGACAGACCTGGGGCTGGTAATGAGGTCCATCAACAGCCCAGGACGCAGCAAGTGATGATCCAGGGCCAGAGGCTCTTGTCAGGAGCAAAAGGAGATGGGGCCAGGGTCAGGGCTGGGGACAAGCTACAACATCTGACCGAGGGGCCCACCCAGGAGACCAGCTACCTACAGCACAGAGTCAGGTCCACCCAGGATGCAGGGCTGGAGACCAGCACTGCTGCGGCATCACTGGGCTGATAGCCCCGGGCTGAGCTGAAATAAGGTCCTGGGCCCATGAGTGGCATAGAGGGGGGCTCCAGGTGAGGCTGGCCAGGGTCAGTAAGGCCTATTAGTGTCCTCAGGGCCCTGACCTTTCCAAAGGAAGCTTTTTTGAACTGCACTTCCCATCACTCCTAGAGAAAATAATACTAAACCCCAATAATCATTTCCAATGGTCATGGCTACTCTGGCTTTCAACCTCCTCCTCTTACAGAAGCAGCACTGAAATGTTATGTTTGCTGTTGGGAGAGCCCTGGCTCACAGCCTGGTCAGAGAGATCAAGGGTGTCCATTCCTGCTGGACTCCATCCTCACCAGAAGCTGGATACGCTGCTCGCACAGTGACAAGATACCAATGAGAAGTGGATTGAAAGCAGAAAACTTCTTTAGGAGGCAGCAACTCCTGAGTCCTCCTGAGTTTCTACCAGCATGTTTTCCTTTCATTTTGGAAAGAAAAAAATGTAATCTATTATACCAACCATTAGAGGGTTGTTGGGTTGCAGATTTGGTATGAAGATCTGGCTCCAATAAATTCAGTGGAAATTTTGGCTTTGATTTCAATGTTTTTTTCAACCATTGTCTTATGCATAATGGAGTGTGTTGCTGCTGAGGAACCTACAATGAACCCATGCAAAAGTGCTAAGAATCAGCCCATGGACCTGTTTCCCAGATGATGGATTAAAATAATGTTTCAGATGAGAAAAAATGGAAATTAGATTGTTTTCCTGGCCAAAGGAAGGCAGAGGTTTCTTTAAACTGTCCTGTTTCTTTTCTTTGTATGTGAAATAAAATGTGGACTGACAGGAGGCAAGTTCAGCACACAGTGTTGATATGCAATCAGCGGAACAAAACTTAGTATTCATGAAGTGTTTTTGATATCCTTGTGATATACATGGTATATAATGCCACTTCAGAGGTATGTCTACAGTTGCCTGTATTATTTCTCTTTTGCAGTTGTCATGTGTATTTGCAAAGACGTAGCTACTGAAGTGAACCAGTCTTGTCCCCTTCCACAAGACCTGAAAAGAGATTTTTCATCTTGCAGTGACTAGCCGGGTCAGTTTCCCACTAAATATGGCCATCTGAGACTACTGCTTTTGTGGGACTTACCACGTATGGTACTGTTAGAATTTTTTTGTCCTCAAACTCCATCAGGAGTGTAATTCTTTCAAACTATTCTAAATTCATTTTTTTCCGTAATATTCCAGCCACATGTTGCCAGCCTCTGGATATAAGGCTTTCTAGCAGGGCACTACATAACTGTTAAAGGAATTTGGAATGCATAGATGCTAATCATAATGTAGGATATTCAAAAGTTATTCTTTATATTTTGTTGTTGTTCTTCTTCTTCTTACAGTCATAGGTGCAGATAAAAGGCAGTGAGAATGTACAGTTCTTAATTCCCCAAAGGCCAAATTTCATGTGGATAGTAGCAGTTTTTTATTCTTTTTTGGAAATTCTTTCTAGAAACATATAACTAGACACCAATATCTAACTTCACCTCCAGTATGGTCTAATGGTCTTTTTTGGGAGGCAATAGACATATTGCAAATGGAGGTTGAGGGAAGATGATAAATTAAATAGTCCATGTGTATGATTTAATTTCTCGCTCTCTTCATATGATTACTATGTAAATATTCTGTCCCAGCTCTTTGCTTTTCTCTGTAAGAAGGCACTTAGATGAACATAAAACATCTGTAAGGCTGCAAAGGGATGTGTCATTATTAATACATGTACAATATTAGCTCCTCTTTGTCATATCTACAACTATCTCACAGGAGCTGTGAGACTACGCTGAAGGAAGAATCCTAGATTTCAAGGTCTTCCACATGTCAGGGATGCTGAAGTGTTGCCTTGCAAATTTATTTTGGATTTGGGACATGCAAATGCTTATACTTGCACTCAAGGGCTTCATTTGTATGTCATAACTGACTTTTTGAAAATCTTAATAGTATTTTCTGTTCCCATTTAAAGGTTGTTACATATTGTTTACTATTATCTTTTCGGGGCAAACCATTATCAGAAGTAGATCGTTGTTAGTTCATAGGTATCTGTAACAGAGAAGAGGGTCAGATTCTCCATTAATTTATATCTTGGACAAAAATGACAATGCCTCCTGTTTCAGCAATGATGGAAGTTGTGATGCAGATAATTAATGCATATTTTATCTAACCATGCTCTGTGCCACTACAGTGAAGAAAATACTGCTTTTCTGCACTTTGATTTCAGCAAACACACTTTTGTGCAATCTTGAGTTTGCTCTTATTGTCTCCCTTCCTCTTTCTCCCTTGATTATTAAGATCCTGGCCACTGACTTGTATGTTTTGGTGGCCTATATACTTACAAAATTACGACTTGCTCTTCACCACCCTCTAGCCAGAGGCATAGCTGCATTGAACACTGGTATGCACCAAGCAATAAGCACTACTGCTTGAAAGGAATTAGGTGCAAGGATAATAAAAATGAACCCTAATTTCCCCTCATGTGGGTTAATATATGAGACCTGATCTGCTCACTGTCTACAACTACATTGTCTAAAAGCTTTTTGTTTCAGTGATGAACTGTATGTCAGCTTTTTGCTACTGTAAGTTGTTTCAGAAAAGGACAGGAATAAAGAGCCAGATGTTTAACCAAGGACACCAGCTTGTTCCCATAGCCCAAGGCCAGTAAACAATTGCAGGCTTCCTGAAAAGACAGTCTAGAAAAGCACCATTTAGGCTGTATCCTACAATGGATCTTTTCCTTTTCTTCAAATTCACCTTTTACCTAATGTATCCCCTAAGCTACTGGGCTCGGATACATGCAGAAAATCATCCTCCCACATGGTTTTCAGAATCCTGCCAGTGCTACTTGTAGCACACCCCTGATTCAGTATTTTAATTATAAGCCCATCCCTTACTAGGGTTCATGTGCTCTGTCACATCATCTGTTTCCTCTGTGACGGCAGATGTTCATAACCTTTCTAGTTTTTGCTCTTTTAATTTCCATACCTTCCTTTTCACTGAGCCACCCTTTGCATTTGGCATTTGTCAGTGTGTAGGTGCTCAGGACAGTTTTCTAGCGGGAAAATTTTCTGGCTCCATTTTTACTGTTAGCTGTCTCAATAATAATGTCCTTAGTGGGTGCCCCCTGATTATTTTGAATTAATTTATAAGGCAAGGACATGTAAGTGTCCTCTTTCCCGGACTTTCTTCCTCCTGCTACTAACTGCAGAACTGCAGGGACTGCTAGAGGGCCTGACAACAGGCAGGCAGAATTTACATGCAGCGCTCGCTGTCATTTATTTGGGGACTTTTTCTGCAAGTGATTGGCACTTATACTGGAGGAGCTGTCATCTCTCATCATCCACTGGCAGTTGGATGTTTCTAAAAAATCTATCCTGCATGGTTCTATGAACTATATCACTCTCCAATTTAGCAAATGTGTTGTCATTTTTTTAATACAGTTTTGTATATTTCTGATACGGTAAAGTATGCTCTTCCTTGTGTATGGGTCAAAGATTGCCTGAGTGAGTTCACAGACATATTTGGGGGTTTGCTGCCATCTGCAGTTGAAACCGCAGTTTGCAAATTAATCCCAGTTTATATGAGTGATCCTTTCATCCTAGTATCTTCAAGGATTTTCAAATCTCAGACAAGTAACATGACAAGCTGGCTTTAATGAATATAATTTTACCTTGACTACCAAATTCTTATTCTAGCAGAATGGAGGACCCAGAAGTGCTCCACAACATTATTCTGTCTGTAAAGTTCATTGATAATCCAGATAGGAAACCTTATCTGTTCAGTCAACTTTTTGGTTGGTTTGTTTTGTTTCCAGTGTATAAACACTCATGACACAAACCACCCTGTTTAAATTTTGAGCATGAAATTTTCATAGACTTTCCAACCTTCATGCAGAGCTTGAGTGGTCTGGGAGTGGGAGTTAACACCTGCATTTTCCGAACTGGACTATCTCCTGTTTCATCACTAAATGGAAGTAGGAGAACAGCCTGAGATGTAAATTACCTCTTCCAGTACTACCGTAGTGGGTTTTCTCATTGAGGTATGCAGTGGATCCTAGTACACAAGAAGGCCTTAAAATCTGCGTGCATCAGTCTGGCACAGAACAGAATAACAAGAGTTTTCTCTAAGTAATTTTAATAAGATTTACCTCTACAGTACTGCAGTCATTCTAGACACCAAAATATCCAGAAAAAATGTAGATGCATAGAAGGATCTTTGGGAAAATTTACAAAAAAATACAGTTTATAATTTTAATGTATTTTTACCAATGTATAGATAATTCATATAAAGCAGTAGGGGAGAAATTCATACAGCAGTTATTCACATATCCTGCAAATGAATACAGAAATAAGTACATAATAAAAGAATGAGAAGGCCACAAGGGAAGTGAATACAAATAGTTATACTGTTGGGATAAGAACCTTTTCTAGCTATGGCCAGATACTTTTGTTTTTTTTTTCAAATAGGTTTAGTCAAACAACTTTACTGAGGTGTTATGGAAAGAAATTATATATGGCCATCTGCAAAAGAAAGCAAAATACTAGTTTCTACTATATTTAAAAGAATATCTTGCACTTTAGAAAAGGAACTGCAAGAGCCGCTTCACAGGTAGTGGCACTAACTGCTCTAATGCAGCACATTTACAAGCTAATAATCTCTGTACCTGAAAAGATCTAATATGAAAATCTCTTTTGATTTTCAGATCTCTGCAAATCATAGCCAAATGAAAATGTATTGTAAATCTGATCCTCGAGGACTCTAAATCACTGTTTCTTCACTGAGGCCAAAGGAGCAGCTGAGATTTGTGGAAACAGAGGATATGGCCCTACATTTTAAATGTTTCATAAACACTTCACTCACACTGAGAAACATACATGGTGATTCAAATAACAGTTTGTTTTCTGCATATTATAGTTTATGCTCTTTTGCCCAATTTGGAGTACTTAAAGTATCAACAAGTATGATAAAAGTACAATATAACAGTGATCAGCATGAAGTGCATCAATTTACTATAGTTTAATCACTATGTAAAATGCCAGCTCATTTTTGCAGTCACACAAAAACAATGTCATAATTTCTTCTGACAAATGGAGATTGTTACTTGTGCAGATGGTGCATAGATGAAATAAGAGTGCTTAAATTTTTCCGGCTCATCTTTTTTCAGAGAATGCTTAACACAGCAATACTAAAGTTTACATAGTAAGAAACTGTTTCAGTGCTAAGTTCAAGGTCAAAAATTGTTAGCCACTGTCAATCCAGTTTTAAGAGACTGTCTGTGGGATCCAGTATTTGTCAAAAGGCATTGCATGGAATCTGGGAGTGTTTCTGTTTGCTAGGGAAATGGACATAATCTTGTTTGTTAGAATTTATTTTCTCTCCTTCCTGTTCATGGGGAGACTTTACAATCCTCAGATATGCAAAGGTGCCCAGGCTTGCTGTTCAGCATCAAGGAATCAGGGAGCTCTATTTTTGGCTTTTTTACTGTGGAAACTTGAGCAAGTTTAGTTCTAGGTGTTTGCATTAGAAGGACAGTAATACCTCGATGACAAGTGTATTACAAGTTTTAGTTGATTGCTGTCTGTAAAATATTCTGAGACTTTTTGACTTGCTGTCCTTTAAAAGCTCTTATTATGTATTATGTGATTTGGCTAATGATGAGCACATTCAGAATTCATAAAAACATAAAACTATATTAGTAAATTAAAATATTTTTATTGTAATGCATTGAAATTGTGTCTTGAGAAAAGGATGGTACAAATTATTTTCCCCATAACATATTAGTAAAGAATATAACCAAAACAAATACTGAAAGAAACTTTAGCTTGTTTGTTTCTTAAATTACTGGTATACTTTAGAGTGCCCTGCAACAACCCACCAATAAAAGAAAAACAGAAAGAAATAGCTTATGTTCTGTATTAGACTTCTTAATGACTAAAGCTGACCTTGTTTTAGCTGCTCCTGTACTACAAAATATGAATTATGAACTTTCTGAGAGATCAAAAAGATCTGTGACTTGGTTCAATTTATTACACCAGCCATAAGCTTAGTGTTTGAGTTTTGGAAATTCAGCTTCGCTTAGATCCAAGTTTCAGGTTTTGGCCATATTCTCTAATTTTGACAGAGGAAAAATTCTTCCTTTTAGGAGAGCTCAAAGACTTCTTTCATGTAGGAAAAAAATACTTTGAGGAAAATAATTTTTCTGTCCAACACATTAACGTCAATTAAAAAGACACAATCAGCCAGAATAGCATGAGAATGTGTTGCAGGCCTGGGCATTACAGTCTGAAAGTTTAACAGCAGCTTAAAACTAAAGCCTATCTGAATTTGTCTGCCACCACTTGCAACTTAGAATAGACAGTTTCCGGAAAAAAACCTTGAGGCTTTGTAGACTGCATTGCAGGCTTAAGTGACTTTTTGCAAGTGATAGGTGATAGGATTTTGCCCAGAGCTGAGCACAGGGCTCATGCTGGCACTGGAAGCTCTTCCTCCTGAGAATCTCGGGCTGGCCTAGAAGGAGGTACTCTCTGAGCTTCCACTTGACCCCACTTGCTTTTCTTTTGGGAAGGGAATAAAAGATCTTATCAGCTCACTTGTTTGTGAAATAGGTGAGTTTGCTGCCACTCCTTTAATATTACCACATTTCACAGAATCACAGTCACAGAATGGCTGAGGTTGGAAGGCAGCTCTGGAGATCATTTAGTTCAACCTCCCTGCTCAAGCAGGGTCAGCTAGAACAGGTTGCCCAGGACCATGTCCAGTCAGGGTTTTGAATATATCTGAGAATGGAGTCCCCACAGTTTCTCTGGGCAGCCTGTTCCAATGGTCAACTGCCCTCACAGTAAAAAAGTGTTTCCTTATGTTTAAAGGGGATTTCCTATGTTTCGGTGTGTGCCTGTTGCCTCTCATCCTGTTGCTGGGCACCACTGAAAAGAGTCTGGCCCCATCTTCTTTACACATCTTCCCTTCAGATACTTATACACATTGATAAGATCCCCCCTCAGTCTTCTCTTCTCAAGGCTGAAGAGTCCCATCTCTCTCAGCCTTTTCTCATAGGAGAGATGCTCCAGTCCCTTCATCATCTTAGTAGCCCTTTGGTGGACTGGCTCCAGTAGCTCCATGTCTCTCTTGTATTGGGGAGCCCAGAACTGGACACAGTACTCCAGATGTGGCCTCACCAGGGCTGAGCAGAGGGGAAGGATCACCTGCCTTGATCTGCTGGCAATGCGCTGCCTAATGCAGCCCAGGATGCTGTTGGCCATCTTAGCTGCAAGGGCGCATTCCTGGCTCATGTTCAGCTTGGACGCCCAGATCCTTCTCTTGACCAGGGAAAAGGAAGGAGGAGGGGAGAGGAAGAAAAAAAGCTCCTTAAGTGTTGTCTAACTTACAATATTAGGAAGGAAAGGTAGCGGCAGCTGTTAAAACTATCTACTAGGTCTGGGGAAAAAGTTGTAAGTTGGTGTAAACAGGAGTAAGAGCTGGGAGGAGCATTAGACACTATTGGAGATTAAGGGGAACTGAAAAGCCCTGTAACACAAGTTATGGTGGGAACTTTTGTGTGGAGGGTCAAAGCACTTTATTCAATGTCTCTGGGAATTTTAACAATACTAGTTGTCATAGAGCTGGGGAGCAAGGGGAGTTCAAAAAGCAAGAGACAAAAAATGTAACAATTTTGTGTGAATAATCTCATGTTTTCTGCAGGGAGGAGCGGGGTCTGACATAAGGCCATCACATATTTGTTTCCTTGGACATTTCTAGAAAGTGTGTCCAAGTGGAGTCTAAAGACTCCACATGTAGCCCAGGTTTTCTTGAAACCGGTAGCTCTTTGGAACAGCAGCTCTGACTGTGTTACGGGATATCTGGAAACATTTCCTGTGCATGCAACTCTATAGTGAGTGCTCACCCAGTCTAATGCTCCCGGAGGCCAGTGTGTTTACTGTACATGTGCTGCGTAATTGTCTTACGCACACAATGTAGGACTCAGTGCGTGCTCGGTAAGTTCAACATTTTTTGGAAGCACCAAACTCACTGTGAATCCTAGAAACAGTGATGGGTGTATTTTCACAGAGATATGCGAAAGAGAATTGTAGCAACGATGTTGTGAAGCGGTGGGTAGTTGTCAATGCCGTCAGGCCTGGAAGGGGCACCGATGCCATGATACTGGGATGCGTGATCCATCTGTCTGGATGCTTCCTGGGAAAGCACCCACCCGCCCTCCTGACCTCAGGAGCAAGCACCACCTCATGATATGGTCAGAACAAGGGGTTTGCCTTACTGTTAACTGCAGTTATCTATGAAGTCTGGTACTCCTGCTTAGCTACCTGTGAGGCCCAGCCACCCATTACTATATTCTCTGCAACGTGCATCAGCTTCCCGCACCATGACATCCGGCAGCAGCGCACGTGGGGTTCTGCACCTTCCCATGTCCCCCTTAGCTAGTTGAGGCCTCGATGTGGCCCAGCTTGCCGGCAGCCCCAACTGCTGCTGGCTGCATGCATCTCGGAGCTTGTCTGATGATTCATTGCCTAGTTTTCCTTCGAAAGGGAGGTGGGCACCAGTTTCAGAGGGAAGGGCTTTCCCATAGCTACATGATGAGTCCGGGGAGCAGGGACATTCCTGCACCCAGGGCCACCCTTCCTGTAGTGGCAGCGGCTCACCCTTGCTGTACAGCTCTGTTCCAAGGCTTCCCTCCTTACTATCATCCTGGCACTCACTGCCCTTTACAGCAAACAAGGCCTAGGAAAGCTGACAGACAAGCGGTGTTAAGCCAGGGAATTTGTCTGAGGCTTGTACAGGGTAAGAAAAGAGCAATCCTGGTTACTCTGGGTGAAGACAATTTGCTTGTTTATTGCAGGTTTGATTGCAATTTAATGCCCTTTTGGGAGCTGTGTGTTATGAACAAACTAATAACCTTGTAGCTGACATTAGGAGACTCCCTACTTTTGATTATAGCTCTGAGCTAACTGCTGAGGGTAAATGGGGCAGGGCCAGCTAAGGAAAAAGCTTTAGAAAGGCAAACAGCTGGTGGTTACTTGGGAGACTAAGGAACAGAAAGCAGTAAATAAGGATGTCTAAATGAAGCTTATTCTTGATGAAGAAGGAATTCTGTCTTCTAGAGGGTACATTAATTTATCTGTGTGATTTTTGGTCGTTTGGTGGTAATTTGCACATCATTTGGGAGCAGGGCATTGATCTTGAGATGGAGGCTTTGCAGCTGAAGGTTTCTGAAAGTATTTTATCTTCAACAGTAGTTGTCTGACCTACTGGGTAAAAAGAAGCAGCAGTGCTGAGCTAGGTATTTACAGCAAACTGTAGATAACTAATAGAACTTAGTTAGAAGTGGACTGAGAGTTGGCTAAAATTTGCTGGAGCTAACTTGCTTTGAAGGAATAGTAAATAAAGACAATGAGGAAATGATATAGTGATAACTGTGCATTAGAGATGGGCTAGCAATAAAAGGTAATGTTAATATGGCACCAAAATAAGGGAACAGTTTTCCATAGCTTTCAGTAAAGTAATGCAGTTAAACATGAGGCTAAAATCAAAATTTTTGATGAGAATGTTTGGAATTGGAAGTTCCTCACATGAGCTCGAAATAAAAATCTCAGATGCTATCCTAAGATAATGGGAAAATAGCAAATATGCTACTAAACAAAGAACATGTGATCTAGATAGCTACAGGCCTGTTTAACCCTCAAAATATGGAAACTTTTATAATCAGCTTTGAAAATTAGACTATGTGGAGACTTGCACATAAGTGCAAAATGAGATGAAATATCATGTGTGTGTTTACTGACAGGAGATTGTGTCAGACTAACATGTTTTTTTTATTCAGTTCAGTAAAGCACTTGATATAATGTAACAGAGTAACTCATTACCTGAGAGACATGAATTAATAGAAAAACAGGCAACTGCTGAAAGGTGAGGTTAAGGTGGAGCTATACTCTTTGCAGAGGTGCACAATGGTAGACCAAAAAGCAAAGGACACATGTTGCAACAAGGGCAATTCTAGTTAGAAGTTATGAAGAGATTTTTTTGTGATGAGCAGTGTCACCATGGATCAAACTGTCCAGAGACATTCCATTCTTGAAGACACTGAGAGCTCCACTGGGAATGAACCTGAGCAATCTGATCTAACATCCTGCTTTGAGCAAGAGGTGGGACCAAGTGGTCTCCAAAGATCCCTTCTGAATTAAATTATTCTACGATTATGTGACAGGTTATGTTTGAAGGCAAAATTTGGGGTTGAAAGGAGGTTATTAGTACATTTTTGTAAGAATGGATTTTTGGGACTCTTAAAATATTTTTACTTATTTCAGTTGGAACATGCTGAGAAAATTTGGGAAATATTGATGATGTGCAGTAGGATAAATGTATGCTTCAGGAAGAAATAAGACTGGTTATAGCAGTGAAACAATTTTGTATATTGCAAAAGGTTACATAAGCACCTGGGGACAACAAACATTTTGAGAGGAATAAACTAATCAACTGAGGGCATATTAGCTGGTTGCCACATGACCAGGCCACTAATGTAAAAAGCCATGGGAAAGGCAGATACAGTTCTAAGATGACTAACAGTCACTTCCAGTCAAGGGAGGATATAAACAAACACTGCTATACAGAACTGCAGTGAAGCATCATCTGGAATAACAGATAGTCCTGGTTGGTCATTATCAGGAAAAACGAGAATAAATCCATGAGGAATTGGGGGAATGGAGACCTTATTTTCTTGAAAGGACTTGACTTGTTTAGCTTAGGAAGATTGAGATTGAAAAGCAATGTTTAATGATTTTAAGTACATCAAGGTAGTAAACATCATGATAGAAGACAGGCTTTTTAAGATACAGGATGATGTTACCAAAACAATTCGGGTATAAGGCTGGTTTACACTGAAGAAAATCACAAACCACCACAGCAATAAAGTTCTGAAGTAGCTTGCCAGCAGGAGTAATGGGGCTTAAAAGTTATCTAGGCCTCAGCTGGTGCCTGATCTATTGTTAAAATAAATAATTTTTTTTAGAGACAGCAGAGGACAAGAGTTGCTGGCTTTGGAACATAAGGCCTGGAAAGGACCTTCTCTTTCTAGGAATATAAGCAGAGAAGTTTGCTGAGAAGCTACAGTAAATCACTCCCGTTCTTAAGTGCCATTAATATTAAAGAGTTGTTATTTATCCAAAGGGTCTAGGACATCTTGATACCCTGGATGAAGTACAAGGTATTCAGTAGCAGAAAGGCTTAGATTCAGGAACTGTCTACACCAGAGTCCATACAGCTGTCATGGCCTTCTGCCATGAGGAGTTGCAAGGTAAATGGTTATATTCTGCCTTAGCCTAAGGGAAGTTTTGCTATATATCTGGATCAACCTTCAGCTGAAAAATTGCTCTGGTTGCTGGTTTTCACAGAAGACAGACAAGTCTGTCTACAGGGATCCCTTTATCTGAAGGACAGACTATATCTGAAATAGAAAATCTGTTTCAATAGTTGAGTCAGCCTTTTCCAGTTAAAGCCATTAAAAGAGTCCCATCCTACTGAGACAGTAAGGTCTGTTGTGTGTGTGTTCCTGCATGTAAGGAGAGCAAAGGCACAACTTTGGTTCACTCTGTTGGGCCTTTATCAACAACACTTGGCTCACTCTGTTGAACCTTCAAAGCAAATCTTGTCTGAGTACTTTCCTATGTGTCTTTTAAGCCTTAGGATGGTGGGTTTCTGAACAGGACGAAAAAATTGTCTGTATTTGGCTTGTTTTCATTTAGTCTAAGCTTTGGGCATCTATCAGAAGTCATTCTAAATACCTACTGCATTCCCTAAACTTAAACAAAATGCTCTGCAGTACTTATGATCTTGTATACGTCTCTTGATTGCAAAGAAAACCTTCACTTTTCCTGAAGTAAAATCTCAGTTGTGTTTCTCAACACACAAGGAATTCTTATTTTGATATAAAATAAACTATACTTGTATCATGGCTGACTGAAATAAGGAACTATGCTGTTTTTGAAGCATCAGTCACATGGGTAGAAACCAAAAAACCTTGTTTATGGAAAATACTACAATAATAGTCCTAAAATAATAATTTAAAATAGCTCTGCTTAAAAGTTTGTAGCCACTGCTGTGAAATACTTTTTTTTTTTTTATGCATATGCTATTTGTAGGTGGTAGCACTGGAGCCATCTTTAAAAGAGGCAAGCACAGAATACAAATATGTACAAAGAGTTAATCTGACGCTGATGTTTGAAGTGCCGTCTGAATAAAACAGTGTAATACATAAATTTGGTAAGGGATGTGGTGATGTATTCCACAGGATTAAATTATATTTATTTTCCTTTCAGAATAAACTACAAATGTCACAGTTCAGCACAGCTGAAAAGACTGATTTAATTAGCCTGTCACCTGAGAGCTTTCGCCCTTTCTGCGGGGAATGAAGTGCTTTGAAAGAGCACTAGAAAGGGCCCTCGTCCTACTTGACCTTTCCAGAGATGTGGCAGATGGCAGACTGCAACAAGCTGATGCCTTGCAGAGAGGGTATACTTTGGGAGGCAGGAGTGCCTAAATAGGTTATAAAAACATGGGTGTCTTCTGCTTTGTTTTATGAAGAAGCTTTGCTATCTTGGTTAAGGCTGAGGTAATTTCTAGCCTGTCTGTCCCTTGACTTTTAAAAATTGTCTATATCTTCATCAAAATCAAACTGTTCTTTCTGAAACATCAGTGATGTGAGTCTATGATAGTTAATCTTGGGGGGAAGCCTGAGAAAACTGAAAATGGCTCTCTGAGGTAGAAGTTTTAAAGATAAAATGGACTTTCTGTGGTTGTTTTCCTTTTTTTTTTTTTGGGGGGGGGGGGCTTATAATCAAAGAGAAACACATCAGAAACCCCAAATGTGTCCTCACTGGTGTTGGGAAGAATTGGTGATGGCTGCTAGCACATGCAGTCAGAGCAGTTTATATCACTGCTGCAAAGTTTGTACTCTCTGTGGGATGTTGACACAGTAGTTTGTTCCTGTGCTCCTCAGTCAGCTGTGTCCTTGCAGGTGAAGGAGTCTGGGCCAAGGAATATTTGCAGTTGAAAGTGTATGTATTAGATGCCTAGTTTGAGGGTGAATTCCACCAAATAAATCCTCTTAATGTGATCTATTATGTAACACTTACCTTTTAATGTTGAAGCTCGGTTATAAGGAATGACACAAAATGGTAAAGAATATCTAGGTTGAGAGAGAGCTGCCTAAGGTAGTCTCTAAGGCTGACAAATGCTCCTGAATTCCCTCTGACAAGCTTTCATTGAGACTGGGGCTTTCAGTATTTGAGTGGGGGAGAGGAAATACTATTTTCAGTGCCTGTCCTGTCTTCCTTGCTGGTTTCCCAATAACAGAATTTGTATATAATGTTTTGCTGTAACTTTTTGCTTATATCCAGTAGGCTCTCAGTAGCTACCTAGTGAAACAAAAAAGCATCGAGAGCTACCTGGAGAAGCTAAGTAATTATGTTGATGTCAGCAGCCAAACCAAGTGCGTTTCTTGTAATCACTCTAAAGAAGGACACAGATACAACAAATGGCTCAAAAAGGAACCTTTAAAATGTTTCTTGGGTTGCTGCTCAATAGCAGAAATGCCTAACATGTAGTGGCTGTGTTTCTAAAATTTAGTCTTCCAGCAGCTCAGGAGCATGCACCTGTGCGCCACATTGGAGACGGTGCTGAACTGCTCAGTGCCACTTTATATCTGAGTGGTAGCGAAGTGAGTGAACATGATTCCTAAATTGTGTCTGTACCAGTAAATAGAGTGGTGCCTGGGCACTAGAACCTGATTAACAATGCTGTTAAATTATTAGTATGGTTCCTGACTCCTTGTGCGGATCAAGAAGTGCTCTCCCAGATAACTCTTGAGCATGCAGAGAACAGGCTCTGTTATGTTTTATTTTTTTGTGTAGAAGTAGCCATCATCTCTGGTCAAAACTCTCTTCTAGAAAACAGGAGACAAGCTGAAGCCTATTGCAGTAACAAACTCTTTCAGCTGTTGCCTTATGTGCATAGTCATGAGATCATTCACCTGCAAGGTGATGCTCCACACTTTGGTCCTTGCCTTGAGGATTGTTCTGTATTGAAATTAAATGATTTGCAGAGAAAATGAAGAAAACAAATCCTTACCCCCAACAGGCTGTAGCTTACAGTCAATGTAGACTCATACTGTTTTATGCTCTTATTCTGGCTCAATTAATCTTAATTTCCCTTTATTATACACTGACATGGCTTGAAAAGGAATTGGACTGTGTCTTTATACCCATCCCCCTACACTGGTGATTAGGATACTTGCATGAAAGGTGAGAAACAAGGATTTATAATTTATTTGAACTTGGGGATCTAACCCTGACAAATTTCCTTGAGGGGTAAGATGAAGGATAAGGCTGAAATTACTGGGTGCTTAAGCCGAGATTATATCAATCTGTTTAAAAGTTCAGTATTCTGTGATTTGATTTAGAGCAGAAGGCTGGATACAGACCCATGAATTATTTGTATAAGACAGTACCTTGTGAATGTCATTTGTTAAGGCAAATTCCACTTCTGGTGTAAGGCTGAGAGGAGTTGTAGGTCTTGTCTGTTGAGAAATATTGGTTGATGGCTGCTGCCTTTCCAGACATCAACTACTCCAAGGAAAAGAGTGTTCATACTCAGAATATGGGTACTGAAGGAAAAAGTTTCCTTGCTTTGTTCCCTCTACGTACCCTCCTTGAGCATTTCATGTAAAAGCTGCAGTGGTGTGTTGCTGGGGTTTTTCACCTCTCCTGCCTCCCACTTTGCTTTCTAAATAATCACTATAACTTTGACATCAGCTGAAGGAAGTTTTGTGGGTGCAGCTGTCAAAGAACTTGTCCAACTAATTCATTGCTGTGTTTTGTGCAAAGCTCTTGCCCTCTTAGCAGGATTGTTCTGAGGGTGAGGAGGTTAGTGCTGAATGACTTCTTAATCTTCAATTCCTCTCTCTCTCTTTTATTTATTTAATTTAATTTTTTTTTATGATTGCTGCAAAGGATTCTGAGAATTTGTGATGTTCTTATCAGCCAGTCTTTCTATTTTGAGATCTCTTTGGCTAGGGTCTATATTTTTCTGAGTGCTTTGACACCATTTGTTATCTTTTTTGCATTAAAACTGAATCTTTACAAAGGAGTTAAACTTTTTCCTGCTGTTCTATCTTTGATGGAGATAGTTTTCTCTTTAGTGATCTCTGAAAATTCTTCTGCAGTAGCTAGATAGACTACTGGAGCCCTTAAAGTCCAAGTCATTGCCTAAAAGGGGTCTTGGCAAAGAAGAGCACTTGATCTTCAGTGTGAAGGCCATTAATCTGCTGCATGAAAGTTGCTAAGTACTTGAAAATTCTTATTCTAGAGGTTCTTGTCTTGATCAGGCAAAATGGAAAACAATCTGAACAGCTGTTTTAAGAGCAAAATAGCTTGAAGTGCTGTTTAAACTGCAAAGTAAACATGCATTGATACTTCCTGACCTGCTAGAGAAGAAACACTTTATTTTGATTTTCCTTTATGACTTGGCACAGTGAAACACATTTTCCAATAAAGTGTGAATTAGTCCTCCTGGGTAAAATGTAACCAACCTAAAAATCTAAAAGTACTGTATGGCTACCGCACAAATCAATCAACTGTACTTCAAATGGATGCATTTTTAACAGCATCTTCTGTATATGGTATTCCAGCTTGGTCTTTGAACTATCCTAGTTTCAATAGTCTCCAGGAATAAAAACAAACTCTTGATAAACTGTAGCTTGTCAGAGCTATGCTAAGAGACTAGTAGGATTTGGCTCAGATAATCCAACGTGTTCAGAGGCTGCTGTCACAATATATTAGTGACCTTTTTTTGGTGGGGGGGGGGGGGAGGAATGTTCAACCTAGAGTTAGGTTCCTGGGATTTCCAGATAATCCATGATGGATAGATGCTTAAGAAAGGGATTCTTGTACACTACTTGAGTCAGAGTTGGATAAGCAAAGCATTAGGAAGTGCCAAAGATAAACACGCAACTCACAGCTATAGACTCTCTCCAGGAGAGAAGGCTGGCTTGTCTCTCAAACATGGCAAGAGGAAATTGGGATTCATTGCAGAGAATTTGGCAATGGTCAGAGCTTTCCCCAATGGTACAGGAAACCTGCTAGAGAGAATTCCTGGACAATGTGAATTCACACATCAGATACTTGCCTGTCCTCTGGATTTATGGGCTTGTATGAATAACTTCAGTAAGTGACACCCTCTCATTTTTGTCATGTCAGAAAACATGCCTAAAGCACTGGACAATAAAGGAACTTATATGGCTCAGTCTGTATGGATGAGCTTTACAAAGGGAGAAATTGAGAGAAACTGAAGCTGGAGACATCCCCTGATTGGTGAGACACAAGGTCTGAACCCAGGTCTTCTGAACTGTATGTGAGTAAACACAGGCTAGGCTCAACTGGAGAGCAAATACTAGAAGATCAGGCCTGACTTGTGAAGTCTCATGTGTGGGCCCAAACTGCTGTCCTGCACAATCTTGCTGTTTCTTATCATGTTGTGGGTATTTTAGGTGCTACTTATTAGTCCCAGCTTGAGTCTGCCATGCATGTTTCCTCACGCAAGTCCCTGTAGTGGCACTTGTGGAGCAGATGGTGACTGTGGGGAAAATGGAGTTCTTGGGAGACTCATGAAATAACCTCTGTGGGCTTGGAAAGCTTCTTTATTTATGGCGAAAGGCTTCTGCAAATTATCTGCAGTCTAAGTGCTCTTTTTGTGTCCAGTCTCTTATCTGGGAGCCAATTAGCAGGTGTGATTCCTACCTCTGAAAATAGAGAAGTGCTGTGGACTCCATGGAGTTGGCTGGAGCTACTGACTTTATGTGGAAAGCACTTTGATCCTGGTGAATACTAAAAGATAACTTCCTTGAATGTCTCCAAATCCTGTAACAGCTAAAGCTCTGTGACAAAACTAACTTGTCCCTTTTTATGAAATGAAAAAATTAAACTCAGGAAATACTGGCTAACACCACGTTAAGGCGTTTAACATAGCTGACTGGTAGCATTATCTAACAAAGCTGGGGGTCTGCCACAGATATACGTTTAGGTATGGAACATATTCAAATGGTTTTGAAGATGAATGCCTGGCCTATATGCTTGTTTACAAGTGATTAACAAAGCCAACAAAATGTTTAAATTGGATGTACAGCATCTTTCAGTTTTATCTACCTGAAATGTTTAGACTGTTATGAGTGAATATCTACTGAGATAGCTCCAGGAGCCTGACAGGCAACCTGCTTTTGCTGTGGCTTTAGATTGAGTATTGTTTATTCATTTGTTAGACTAGAGACCCGATTTTAAAAACTGTTCTATAAATCATTTTGCTAATAAAACCAGGATTTTTTTCTTAATCTCTAAACTGTCTTTCTTGACCTTGTCTGTTCATGAACCAAACTTCAACAGCCTGCAGTGTCAATTCTATTAAGCGTTTGGTAACAAAGTAGGCAGTGCTCTATATATGAAAGCTGTTTTCTCAGACAGATAAATTACCAGGCTAAAGTGCAAGTACGCTTGTTCTGACAATGAATTTAAATTATTGCCTCTAAGAATGGTGCATCTGTCCAAGGCTGTGAAGCATCTGTATTCTTTTTTGCAAATGCTCATGGGCAAAATAAGTCATGTATAACTATAGTATTACATAAATCTATGTTGGCTTGCTAATTTTTGCATTATCCCACAAGAAATTCCAGGTAATTCTTCACCTTCTTTTCAGCAACATAAAAGAAAAATATTTAAAGATCTTTTAGTATAAGAGGCTAAAAGGAATAAGCTTGTGGGTTAAGCACTGCTCTGAGAATTCTTCCCTTGGTTGTAGCCTTTCTGTGTTACCATGGGTGAATTAAACAAATTAAACACTTTTTTTCAGTTGGAATTTCATTTCTGCATCTGGAAAGTAAATGTAATATTGCTTCCTTTCTATCTTTCCCATGTAAACTGTAACTAGTTTGAGACAAAGACCATCTCTTACAGGCTCTATATAAAATATACTGATGCCAGCTTCTAGGCAGGCTGCGATCTGGCCTGTTTCTGCTGCTGTTCCTGTTCTTGTATTTTTGCAACTGCTCAGAGTTTAAGAGTCCTTTAAGTAAAACCTTTTGAACTTATGGTCATGGTGCAGCCTGTTTGTAGAGTATTGTCGTTCCCTTTTCTCTCACCAGTCCCCACTTGGCATTGTTGCCTTTTTGCTGGGGAGCTGCTTTGCCTAAGTCTGGAGAACACACTTGTGCAAATAGTGGAAAACTATGTCATTTTGCTGTTGTGGCATGGTCTTCCCTCTGGGAGAAGTTATTCTCACTAGGGAAACTATTTCCAGGTAATAGTGCTCTGAGATCAGTATGGAAATTGGTGCTGAATTTAAGTGATTTTTTTCTATTGCTTCTTCTTTTTTTTTTTAATCCCTTGTCTATAGAAAAATGTGTGATTTCCTATCTAAACAGTGTAATTCAGAATAAAGAAAATATGTTATTTCTACAGTGATTGCCTTGACATCCTCAACTTTTTTGGTTTTTTGAATGTAAACCTAAAAATGTAAATGATCATGAATTAAAAATGATGCATACAGGCAGATTTCCCCATCTCTGGAAGTGCAGTTTATAGAACCTTCCATTTAATTTTGTCTGAAATTGAAACTTTCTTTTGGCTTCATCTGATATGAAAATGATCAGCCAGACTTTGGGATCTTGAAAATGTTTCTGTTGGGAGTTTGGCAGTCGTAGGGACCTTAGAGAAAACCCTATTTCTTGGCAACCAGAGGAAGAAATAGGAAATATTTCCTCTGCTTAGAACTGAAATACCTACCCCATGGGACTTTGCACAAAAAAAAACCCTTTCTTTGTTCACTCTAAGGTAATAGTATCAGGTGCCTTCCCTCTATTTCTTTTCCTGTTATATTTCTTCTTTTTTTTTTTCACTCCCTCTCAAGCAAACACATATTAAAAATCAGAACAAAAATCGATCCAGAATCTCCTTTCAAACTATTCACGTGAGACTCGCTGACACAACTGTGCCATAGCTGCCTTTAGGATGCCATTGGTTCATTTACAGACCTTTTAAGTGAAGAGCAGCAGTTGTGAATTGGAGCTGCTGCCCAATTTGTATCAGTTCTAAATTTTCCTTCAGCCCTTTTATAACAAGGGTATAACCTCAGCAGTGCCTTTCTGCAGCTCATGTTTTTTTTCTGAAGACTGCCTACACCAATTTCCCTGCTATTTTCATCAGAAGTAAGAAGCCTCTTTAAGAGTACCAGCACTTGTAATTTGCTTCTGCCCGTTTAAATGCAGAGGTCCTTCTGGGTTTCTATAGGCTTAAGGGGAAATGCAATTACTCCACTCTGATTCAGGTTTGCGGCGTGAAACCATCCACTCCACTTATACCCTCCTCGCATTGCATTTTACAGCCATTGTCTTGATTGCTAAGCTGCAATTGATTCACTAGACAGCAAATTGAAAAATTATCTCCAGGCTTCTCCGTAAAATTACCTCTGATAGCAGGTGCATTAGACAGTGCTTTAGTACTAACAGATGGCTGTCTGGCTGTCGTCTTCTCTACCGGCTAGCACTGACTGCTAGGAGAAAATTAAAGCTGTGAAAATGTACTTAGAAACTACAGCTGCTGACAGATTCCCTCCAAACCAAGGCAAAGTATGGCATGGCAGATCGGGAAGGTGGGAGGGAAACTGTCATGTTACTATATTAAAGCAGCCTGTTGCTTAATTGGCCTTATGAATAATGGTGATCAAAGACATCTCATGTCAAAGTTTGTTAGAGGCTAATGTCCTTTGTTTATGTGGATTGTATGTATATCTGCTGTAGTGGACTGTTAGCAACTCGTGTGCCTCTGTCATCTTCTTCAGGAGTAAAGGGAACTCCATAAAACTCAGATAGTAAGTTCAGAGCAGAGGAGATAGTACTCTTTCATGCAGCGTATGATGGAGATGGAGAGCTTATTGCCACAGCTGTTGCAGAAGCTAAAAGTACAGATAAGTTTGCATGTGTCTATTTTTTTTTATCTGTTCATGGAAGATAGAAGGGGGTTGAGGACAGATCTTCGAACTGCAGGGAACAATGCACTCAACTGTCACAGCCAGATCTGTCCTAGAGGTCTGAGAATGCAGACTTTCAGAGAAGCGAAGTTTTATGGTTTTTGGTTTTGGACTTTTGTTTTTTTGTGAATAGGAACATAACTCTATCAAAAAATTGAGACAAGGTGAAATAAAGTGTAACAATACAAAGTTTACTAAGAAAGATGCCATCTCGAATTTCTGGAGGATTTTGGTGCTGGAAAGGATGAAAGCTGAGCTGGAGAAAATTAGGTATTGTGTGATAGGAAAATGGAGTTGAGGCAGTGGATGCACATAGGAGATGAATAGGGTGTTACTACTTTTGGTTCACTCTCTAATAAGACCTTTTTGAGAACAGTGGGGCCCCAAGCGTGTGTCTGCTGAGAGCCAGAGGGGAAGGACTATAAGGTCAAGAGGCTATCTTAATGCTTGTGGTATGCTTTTTGGGTTGATTTTGAAAAGAAATATATTTGCAAGGAGGAAAAATGAAGGAGCAGTTCTGGGTCAGAACTGGGCAGAGGGCCAGAAAGTTCTTGTCTTCTAAGAGCCGTTTTGCAGTTCCTGTTGAGCAACAGGAGGAGAAAAGCAATGTTTCCCTTCTTTCTTGGGATCAATGAATAGAGGCTATTTTTATACAAGGGTGTTTTTTTTCTCTAGGAAGAAGTCTGTCATTGATGTAAGTAAAATGGTTGGTTCTTTTCTGCAGTAAATTCTGTGTTCCAGTGGGAACTCGTGAATACATGCATTACTCGCATTTCATGGGGGTTTCTAAAGACTGTGTTTTTATGGTCGCCAAGTGGAGTCACACTTACTATAGTTTCTGTAGCATGCTTTTACCCTCAGAAGTAGTTGCACAGCTAGAGCACCTTTCTTTAGGAGCTGTTTCCTTCCCCTGTGTATGTGCGTGTGTGCATGCATGTACAGAGCAGCCTACTGCTCTGCTGTTGTCCTTATGGCTTGTGACAAAGCCACAAGCACCAGCAGAAGTGACCCTCCTAAATTTAAGATGACAATGTTTTTATTCCTTTGCTTGGCATGTCTGGGAGCTGTAACTTTAAAATAGAGGAATGTCGGCTTTTCTCTGTCCTTCCCTTGCACTGCCCCCCCCCCCCCCAGCTTAGCAGTTGGCTAAGGGCATTTTGGCATTAGCAATCGTGTAGTGACCCCTGGCCAATTTATGAACTCTCCCCTGCCCTGGGAAGGAGGGCTGATACATGCCCCCATGTTTTCCTTGTGCTCATGCTGTGCTTTCTTTTCTTGCTGGGCACTTTGACACCCTGACTTATTTTGTACTTACAACAACTTTCTGCTGAGAGCTTAATGAGTGCAAAAGGGCACTTATGACTTCCAAACATCACAAGGCAAAATAGCATGGGGGGGGGGAGACAATCTAAAAGTGAACAAAAATGGCAGAAAAGGGTGGGCAGGGAGGTTAAAAGCCATCTTCCAGAAATATCTACATGTCCTGGAATGACTTTGCCTCACCCTGAAAATCTAGAGGGTTTCTTTCTCTGTAGTTTGTGGGCCTTCACAAGGGTGTTTCTAGTGTGCCTAATTCTAGGCTTAACAAGGTGCTGGTGTGTTGCTAGCACAGTGTGAAATCCTTTCAGTGTAAGCTCGCTGCTGTACAGGAGAATACTGTTAATGCTTGGCAGCCTCTTGAGAAATACTCGGCTTTCTCTAGACTCCAGCTCATTTTAGGAGATTAAGGTCCGTATTTTTCATTTCCCATGGGAAAAGCGCACAGAACAGAAGGTGTTATTGGCATTTATCCTTGTTTTCAGCTCCACATTCTGCTTTGTGCTCTCCTTTCAGAGCAGACAAGCACTCAAAAACAATATTGGCAGTTCTTATGGACAGCTGAGATTAACAGACTGAGGACATTTGGGGGCTGTCCACGTTCTGTTCAGGTCTCCCATGTCACCAGCCACACAGCTATTTTACTTGTTGTTATATCGCTAGGTAGAATGGTGTGTATTTGACATAACTACTGCTCAGATTTTATTAATCTGGTTTCTCTGTCATAACTCTTGATTTCTTGATGGAACTTGTCTAAATGTGGGACTGGACAGTTACTTGGCATTGAATTTAAGGACTAGAGCCAAGCCCACACTGGCTGGTAAGGTTGAAGTTAGTTCACCAAACATTGCTTTCCAATTGATTGCTAAGATATTGCTCCTCTGACTTTATGGCTGAGGGTCTGTGTGGATTTTTAGTTCTCTGGCTACATTAAGTGATCTTCTGTGCCTTATAAAGGGACAGCTGATATGTCCACAGAAAGCCAGTCTGGAAAAAGATTCTGTGGACAAAATAATCCTGGTTTTCAACTCGGAGAAAACTTCCTGTGCTGGTCAATGCTCCTCAGTGTGGGAGAGATGTTGAGTCTCTCTTTACCCTGACAGGCCTTGCAAAACAGTGGTCTTTTACCCTGTGAAGGAAAGCACTTTCCTCCAGTTGTTTCAAACATGAGTAATACTGTTTGCCTCTGAAGAAACACACTGTGAATCTTCTGAAATGTTGGAAGTGCATGTATGTAACAAAGCTTCACTTTATTTGTTTCTAAAGACTATCGTAGAGTAAATGTGTACTACTGAGATAGACCTTAAAAACTAAAACAAAATCCCCAGAGCAGAAGTAGTCAAACCCATGTGAACATGGGGGCAGCTTCAGGTTTTCTTCCTTTCTCGACATGCTAAGCGCAGCTGCAGGTATGTACAAGCCTGCTTCGCTAAGGCTCTTCCTCTAAGCCAACACCTCTTACCCCAAGGGCTTCCCGAATGGTCCCATGAATAACCCCAATGTTACGGCTACCACTGGAGGTTCAGCAAGGCTTAATGTGCTTGGGAAGCAAAACAAGCTCTCTTTTATCCTCTGGTAACTCATCAACTGCTTGTATGTAGACTGCAACCTTTGCAGGTTTTCAGAGTGAAGAGAATTTAGTATTATCCCAATATTACTTGCTGATGTTTAAGAAAGCTCAGAAGGACAGAGGGTGGCAGTACAGCGCTGTCAGAGCTCACCCTTGCAAATTGTACCAGCTACAGCAGTGCTGTGTGGCTGTAAAACATTTCACACACAATTGCTTCTAATTAAATGTACATATTTTTTGTTTTGTTTCACAACAGGGCAGAAATAACTTCTGTGTGCCTGGTGTGTTTTTATTTTTGTTTTATTTTTTAACCTGTATCTTATTGTTTGACTTAAGCTTAGTCAGTAAATTTAAAACCTATTAAACCATTAGTTATGCACATGGTATATACATGCAGAGACAAAAGTTGCCTTTAAGAGGACAATCGCGAGTCTTTGATTTATTAAATGCTATAAATTACTGCTTGTTCTGACAACAACGAACACCTCTTAGCATAAAGAGGTGTAAACAGGTGTCTATGGTACTGAGGCTATAACAGGTCTAACTTGGGGGAGGAATGAAAAATCTATGGTACCAAAAATAGTAGGGAGGAAGTGACCATGCCCTAAGATGCATGAGTTTGCATTTTGCCCCTGTGGAGAAACTGAGATAGCAAATTGTTTAATGTGTTACTGGAAGAGGTTGGAATTTTATGGTGTTCAGTGCAGTACTAAAACTTGCAAAAACAAACAAAGAAGCAAACAAAACCCACCAACCCCCCAAACCCTAAAACAAACCCAGATCTACATCCCTCTTTGAAAAACTGGTACAATCTTTATCCCTCTCTTACATTGCCCATTAAGTGAAACGAAGGTGCTAGGCTGTTGATAACATGCTATAAGAATATTCAAGTGTCCAAAACGGTATCCATGAACTCTTTTCTTTGTTCTTTGAGGAAAACAATGAGGGGAATTATGGAATTACTCAAGAAGCATCCAGAATACCAATAAAAGGCTTCCTGAATGAGTTTCTAAAAACAGCTTCTTTGAAAGCAGCTAGCTTACCTTTGAGAGGGAGCCTTGCCTGTTTCCCCTGTAAACAGGAATATAATCTTTGCCTTCTGTGTTTTGAATGAGAGTTCAGGTTTCAGATGACAGACCAAAGTTTCTGGACCACTTTGATTAAAGCTCAAACAGAAAAGTTTTTTGTGTTTATCGGTTTTATACTGTTGCAAATTGGTGATGTGGTTTGGACCTGTATAATTCATTCATGATGAAGGGTGAAAAATCACTGTAATTTTGAGATAACAAACTTAACTACCAAATGGAGCTTGCTGGAATGCCATGGGAGTAAAATACCATGGCTTGTGCTATAATAAGAGCTTCTTTACAAAACAGAAACTGTGCACACAAACCATGGGCGACTTTTACAAATGTCTTTTTCCTGATTCATTTTCTTTAGTACCTCAACACTTCACTCAAATGAGAAGTTATAGCTTGCTTTTATGTCCACTGCCTTACTTAATCTTGTCTTGCTGTGCTTTTTAACTAATTAGGAAATGCATCACAATCTGTTTATCTGTGCAGATTAAATTATTTTATGCCTGGTAATCCCAGGAGAGATTTTCGGTTCTGAATTGTCTCCACAAGACTAAGTAGCTTTACAGGAAACAGGACTGACATATATACCTACTTTGTATGAGTCATGATTTTTAGATCAGAACAATGCAAAAGAACATTCCTGACCTGAAGACGTGGTATTCTGGAAAGACTTGTGGGTGTGGAAGAATTATTCACACATTTAAACAGTACTAGAACTTGGTAGACTAACTCCAGTGAAGTTCAGTATGATTTAGAAGAATGGAGAGAAAAAATTTCCTCTTCTAGTTGACTCTCACTTCTATTTCTGATTTCAGTCAGTCTTTAGAAGTTGTTTGTAGCGTTATTACTTATCTAGTTTAAAAAAAATAAAAGTCCTTTTCTCAGCTGACCATGCTTTTGAATGCAAAAGACAGGAGGGCACCTTCTACCTCAACTCCTTTTGGATGGCAGCTCTCTAGATCTTCTCATGAAGGCATTAAACATCCTTGAAAGGACAAAGGTCAGCTCTGAACTGACTAATTCACACTATTAAAAAAATTATATTAGGCAATCAAGACCTGACAGACAGAAGTCACAGCACACATTTTCAATGGAACTGTGCTTTGTTTGTGAAAAAAATCTGAAATATTACTGAGTCCGTAGTTATCCTTTTAACAGCAATTTGATAATCTCCTGCAGTTATGCTAACGTTATTGCCAGAACTTTATGTAGTTTATTTATGTGACATCACATTTCTTATTAAGTACAGTCTGGTCTCCACAAAACAGACAAGATGTTGAAAGAAATATATACAATGCACCATTTTCTGCAAATGAAGTATTATGCCACATACAAATCATTGTTTTAGAAAAGCTTTGTCTGCCAGAGGTTTGGTGGCAGGGAGGAGAGTGTTTCTCCAAAACATACAGAAAACTGTAAATTGCATATAATGACGCTTCCATTTCTGCCGGAAGGGGTTACACTAGGGTAACTAGGGAAAACTAGGAAAGTACCTGATTTTTGGCATGTTTGCTTTGTAACAATCTGGTGGCACTAGCATTGCCCTGGCTTGAAAGGTGTGATTTCCTCACCTTGAGAAGCCTTTGGGATGGAAAGGAATGTAAACGACACTGCCATGGGCTGCGGCGTGATGGTGTTCGCGGGGTGGGGCAGATGGATGAATGCAGCAGTAGCCACCTGTGTTTCTTTGCTGCAAATAAGATTAGTTCTTCGGTGGGTTCAATTTGTGCTAGGAGCCAGAGCAGCTCCTCAGAATTTAGGGAAGTGATTTGAGCCAAGCTCAGGAAGACTCAAAAATTATGCCCTTAGGTTCTGAAGACCAAGAGATATTTTGAAATAATTATTCCTAGTGGACACTGTAATGAGGTTAGGTTAGACAGACTGAATAATTCTAATTCCTTATTGTCTAATGACACAATTTAAAATAGTATTTTAGATTTGGGCCTCTCAGGTAACCGGGTTAGATCAGTAATCTCCTGCTCTGATAGAAACTCCTCTATTCATTCCTGAAACTGTTCTGTTCAAGGGAGGAAGATCTTTATGAGCTGCTGTATCAAAAACTAGACAGAATAATTGCAGCATCCTAGCATATTGTCAGTAATGACCTGGTGGCTGAATCTTTTTTTTTTCCCCTTTACCAACCCTTTGAAACCTTTTTACTTCAATTAGTCTCTGAAGGCAGATCAATAAAATAGTTTTCTCTTCCAAGATTAAAGATATGTCTAGACTGTACAATGGAGAAAGTAAGTTTGTCCACAGCAAGGATGAAATCTTCACTCTAACTACCTGTGTGTGTATATATATGTACCTGTATGTGTGTGTGTGTATATATATATGTGTATACACACACACACACACATATCTATATATAGGGTTCCCAGCATGACTGGATCTTCATTATGCAAGGTGCTTATATCTACACAAAAAAAAGCAAATTTCTGTCCTAAAACACTTGAGAGCAAACTAAAGATGACTGGTAAGAGTGATGGTGTTAGGGAGAAATATTTTAATATCTCCAATCCCAAGACAAGGGTAAATTCTTATGTTTGGAAAAGTGTTTTCAAATGTGTTTGAAAGTGTTTTCAAATAAGCAAACCTATTTTTTTTGCAGGTGTGTTCTTTTGCTTTCACCCAGCCCTAAAGTTCTGTGAAATTAGTCAGTGAAGTTGTTAAAATCCTGAGACCTCTGCTGTTTTGCTGATGTTTATAATGAACAGTAAGCCCGTGTCCATGAGAGAGGAATTAGGTTATGAATCCAGTTTCCTCCTTCATATGTACTTGCTGGGGCAATAGTCAGATCTTCTTGTTCCTCATTGCTCAGCAGGGAAGGGCTGACTCACAGCATTAGGTAGGCTAAAACTACAAAGAAAAGCTGAGGTGGTAGTAGTACTTTCCTCTTTGACAGAAAATGATTAAGAAACAGCTTAGGCACCTGGAGTGCAGATACAGCTGTCTCATTAGTAAATGCACAGACTGATGGCTTGACCTGTACTTGTTAAGTACTTCTTTAGAGACAAATGATGTCCCTCAAAACAGAATCCAGCTTTAAGGTGAGCAGGGCTCATACTAGTCCCCGCTGGGCTGGATCTACCTCCCCTAACCTTGAAGATAGCATAAGGGTTGTAAAGTAAGAGGGCTCTTTGTGTGGATAGTGAAAAGGACTTTCAGACTGTCTGTTGCCCCAAACACTCAGGTACTCATCTGTAACAGAAGTTACAGGCAAAATTCAGCCAGGTCCAGTACAACATAGCTGTATAATAACAGACAGGCCTGGCTCCCAGAAGGGCCAGGAGGAGCTTAGCAATGAGACCTCTCTTCTGCTGCCTTGCAGGTAAAGAAAAGTCCTTGAGAACTGTAGCGAGCTGCCTGAAGTCATACGTCAGATATATTGCACAGCAAAGAATGATACCTCTTCCACTTGCAGCAGTGGAATTGGAATTAAGTAGAATTACTAATATATTAAAGCAAATACTCTTTGGCAATCTCCCCATGGGGCTCATCTGGATTTGTATCTGTCACAGCTGTAATAATCAGCTTGTGGTTAAAGCAGATGACTGATTTAGGCTGCTTAATGGTGTCAGAGTTGTAAAAAGATTTTGGCTGTCATTATATCTCTCTCTTTGCCTTGGCTTTCTTAGATTTGCATGGGAGATAACAGCAATGTTGAGACAGCCAAATGTTTGTTCTTATAAGTACATTTCTTAGCTAGAAAAGTTCTTTGTAAAACTGTCTGTGTTAATACTCCAACAGCAAAAGGAATCCATCATGATATAAAAAGCCAGGAATATTTCCTCCAGCGTTTAGTCACCTCTCAAGATGGAGCCACTAATTTCTCCTCCTCCCTCTTTAACACACACATTATGTAAATAATCCTAACAATAAGCTGTCTGGAGTATTTTATTGCTTAATTAATGTAGTTTCAATATTATGAATAAATAAGATTGTATTCAAATTGTGAGTATGGTAAAGTTGAGGGGATATGATCCAAGAAGGAGTTTCAACTCCCTTCGCATCTGTTCCTCTATTTTGTTGGATTAATTTTATGTTCTAAATTAAATTATTCTTATGAATCTGTTCCCTCCCTTGTTCTGCCCTCCTCCCCTGCCTTTTCATCGCCTCTCAGCTCGACGCCTTTGCTGCTCTCTCGCATGGGGAAATGAAAGTAACTTGACAGCCCAGCTGGCTGCGCGGGTCTGTGCTGTCGCCTGTGTCCCGCATAGGGCTACTGGATGTGATGGTTTTGGAAAGCTCTGGACTGGTCTCGCTTTTCAGTTAAATGCAGGCTTTCCAATTGGCATTTGCTGTTACTTTGATCCATGTTTTAATTAAAAGCTTGGGAATTCAAAGTCCACTGCACTGTAGTGGACTTGCATTTTTTACTAAAACACCCTTCTCTTCCTCCCCTCCCTGCCTTAAAATAAAGCTCAAACCCAAACACCTCCAAAGGCCTTCCTCAATTCTGTTCAGTGAAGGAGAAGCAGTGGTTAAAGGTTCATCTTCTCTACATGGTTTTCACCAGGATTTTGTTAACTTCTGGCTACAGAAATGCTGATGTGGCCACTTGTGACTGTTTCTAAGACTCCAGAAGAAAATTTAACTTCAGAAAAAGGCCACAAGGCAGGAAAACAGAATTCTTACAGGCATATAAGAGGCTTGTTTAGTAGCTGAGCTTTTGTTTTTATTTTCCTAAACTGTAAACTTTTGCTGGAAGGAATTGCTGCTCCCTCTGGTTAGGGAAAAGCACCCAGCACATTTTGGGCACTTGCCCACGCTGAAAAGAACTGGGTTGCATGTAGGGACACCGAGGAGCTCCCTGTCCTCTCTTTGGCGTCAGGAAGGCCTGGCCTCTGCCGCATGCCCCCACGCTGCCTGCCAGGGCCGGGCTCCAGCTGATGTGTGGAGCAGGTATGGGGCTCTTTGGACCCTGTTTTTGCTAAAAGAAGAGTAGCTCCATGTTCCCAGCTGTTACCACCACCCCCAGCTGGAGTAGGCCAGTTTTGGCTTCTGGACTACCTGTTTGAACACGCCAGATAATTTTTGTTCTGGCATGCCCCAACTAATGTAGTTACACATCTCTGTCTGCTTGACTTCATTTTGTCTTCACAGTTTTCTTCCTGCAAAGTGTTTGGCAGTGATAGGCAACCTGTTGCATTTGACTGTAATAAAAAATATATATATACCATCTGATAGAATCAAAAGTTTGTAGCTATTGTAAATGGGCTCTCCTTTTCTAAAACATGTATTTTTTAGGACTTACAAGCATGTAATTGTTAGTTGTACTTGAGTGCTTCATCCTTGGAGAAAGGCTTGGCTGAAATCAGCCTGGTGAGTTAGAAAGCCCTGGGAGAGGAACAAACTAACACAGATGGACTAAATGACTGTATCATATGGGTCATATCTAAAAATTCACTCCACTTTTAAGGAGCATTGTCAGGACTTGATCACTTAAATGCCTCCCTGTCTCATGGTGCATGGTCCTGGGTTGCTCAGCAGTGGCAGGTCTGAAATGCATCTCGGATGCATTAAAAAGTATTAAAACCAAATGAAAGATGAACATGAAATACCTCATAGTATCCCTTGGAGTGTTTGTTTACACCTTTCAAATTATTTAATTATTTGATCCTTAGGCTCCCATTAGGTTGTAGACTCCTGATTGCTCCACGTGCAGCTGTGTGCTGTCTGTATGGCTGCTGGGTATCCTGTCTCCTCGCTTCACTGGTAGGAAAAAAGGGACAGGTGCAGAAGGCATCCTGACTCTGCTCCCACATGTTGAGAGAAGTGTTCTACTGCTATTACTCCATGGTGATACCTCTCTGAATCTACCTCCTGAAACTGAAAATACTTTTCTCTTATTTATGGAGTATTAGTCATAATCTCTACAGTTTAAAAATTATTATTATTTTTTACTACTTATGCTCATCTCTTTCCCTACAGTAAAAGAAACAGCAACTTAATGCGAAGGAAATCATACCTAATTTATTCATGCTTGTATAAACAGCATGTATTTCTTCACATACAGGTAAATGGAATTACAAAGACAAGACTCTGAATAAAATTTTGAGAAATGAGAGAATTCACTAGTAACTCATTTACTGTGACAGGAGATGAATAGAGGTAATTTAGTCTCATAAAAGTAAAATTGGCTCATGTCTTACATGGGGGTGGGCGGAAGAATATATTTTAGTGGCTGGAAAGCAGAGTGGAGCTGAGAGTTGGCAGCTGGGCTGGGGGGTTTGACTGCCTGGCTGTGTAACCTTGGGTGAGTTATTTTGTGTGCCTGGTATAAATGCTCCCTTTGGTGAATACGGACCTATTTTTGGGCTGGTTTGTAAAGGGTTTTGTTCTCCCCACGTGAAGCACCAGTGGATAGGACTCCAGTGTGGTGCTGGTCTAGTGCCATGCTTGAATAAGAGCTTTGCTCTTGGTTCTGCTCCTGTGGCTGCTGTATTTGCTCCACCAGTGTATTTCAGCCTCCAGATCTGTCCTGGGGACAGAGAGAGTAGGAAAGAGGTTGAATGTAATCTTGAAGGAAAAGCAAATATTCCTTGTTTTTAAAGCTACATAATAGTAAGATAAAAAGATTAGGGCCTGTGGGACTAGGCATTACAAGACTCATGAATACAAGATCCTCTGAGGTGCCTCCTTGGACAAATAAGCTGGACTGAAAGTACCAGTGAAGTGTGCCTGGGAGCACTTTCTTCCTTATTAAAAACGCAAAGCAAAGAGGAGGCTGAGGAAAACTATGCAAGAAAAAATTCCCCCTGTTACTAGTGCAAATCTTTGGAAAGTCCCTGAGTGCAAGGATGAGCAGGGCTGTCCTGTGGCACCAGGTGAACAGTGGCTATGTATGAACTTTTGAGGGCTAGAGATAGCATGAAATGAGAGAGAGAGACAGACACCTGGCAAGGGTGAGGAGCGGGTACAAAAAATGTGTGAAATAGCTAAAGGATTTGCATAAATTGGTTTTGGAGCAATTTGCTTCTCACTGTGAAGGAGAGAAGCAAAGGTTTTTTTTGTTGTTATTTTTTGTTGTCTTTTAAGGCAGGGAAGAGAGAGGAGGTTTAAGGATGAACTGGATCAGCTGTGACTCATCCTCTGTTTTCAGCAAGTTCAAGAGGATGCTTTATAGAAATTCTGTGGGATTATCAAAAAATTCAGTGGTTCCACAGTGCTGGGAATGTTTCTTTAATGGTGTGAACAGATTAAAAAGCAAAAATGTCCATCTTCTGCCTAACCATACAGCTTTCAGAGTTTTTTCCACTCTTCTAAGAGTGCTAAAAAATATGGCTGACTTATTTCTACTGGCATTCTGCTTCATAAGAAATCTTTACTGTTACTTTGAAGTTGGGATATTATAGTGTATCTGGAGCTGCTAAACCTTACAGCATTCATCAAAATGACAAAATTTAATTATTTTGTATTATCAGTAATTAATATAGTGGTCATCTTGTTTATGATTTCATTTTTGTGGGGTTTCTGGTTCCCTAAATTACTCTAAAGAGATTGATGTGGCTTCTTCTGTGCTTTTAATCAGTTTATTATATTTCAAATCTGTGAATGATCTTGTTCACAATAGTTTTTGTGGGCTCTTCACTAAGCACTAGAAACAACTTTGGCCTGGGACTTTGCAACAGGCTGGATTGTGATATTCTGTTCAGATTTAAAAAGCATATGCCAATGTATGTAACAGTACAAATGCTCTGAGGCAGGTCTGGGTAGGCAGGAAACAGCTGCATGGGCTTGGGGAAATCTTTATCCATTGTAACCTTTAAAAGGTTTGTGTGCATCTGTCTAGATTTACTTGAAGGAAGTCTATAGATACCTAACTGCAAAAGGGCAAATCCAGTGAGGGATTCAAGCAGGCTGTGAAGTGTATAAGGCTGAGCAGACAGTCAGAGAGATCAGTAGAAACTGCTAAGTGATATCTATATTGGTGAGCAAACGACAACCTGCAACTGCCATCTCTGCAGTGGGGAAAACAATTTTATTAATGCATTAGTTTTTGTTTGTTTCTCTAGTTGTTTTAACGCATTGTAAAAACAAAAGTTTGTGTAAAATGCAAAATAATAAGGAAAGCTATGCAAGAATAGTTTCAGCTTTCCCCAGCAACCGGGTCCTTTTGGGCAGACAGCATCTGCATGTGCCATGGAGAAGGAGAGACCCCATGGACACACTGCAGCAAGGGAGGTTGATCTTGGAGGAGCACCTGCCTATAGACAGACACAGGGCTATATCGGAGTAACAGTTTTTTTCTGGCTGTAGTAAGGAGGTCATGTGTCCAGTAGCTGACTCGCATGCTACATTTCCAAAATTAGGGCCACCCAGAGATGCAGGGACATCAAGCTGGCCTCCCTGCTCAGCTTGCCCACTCTGCACCACTCAGCCCTGAAAAGGAGGCAGCATCTCTGAGAGTTGTGCCACTTTCACCATAACTCAGTTCTTGACCTGTCTGAAGATCTCTCTTTCTCTCTCTTTCAACACACCAGTTTTGGCTTGGGGACACTTACACCCCTTAGATCTCTCTCCTTGTTATTCTGCCTACTAGAGTATTTCATTTTTTTAACATATCACTTTACCCCGTTTTGTGCCTTCTGGCTGTAAAAGTCACATTGTTGTCTCTTCACCACCTTCCTTGCAACCCACTGCTTTCAGAAATGCATTGTCTTTTCACCACAAATTTCCCTACGCCCTTTTCTTGTTTGAATGATTGTCCAATGACTTATGTTTATCTTATATTGTAAAAAATTTCAGGAAGAAAACATATAGAGCCTGTATAACTTGCTTTACATTTATGGTATTATAGAGCATAAATAGTTGTTATTAATAATGCATCTCAAAATGGTCTCTTATTTGACAAGTGTACTTTTATTTTAATATGTAATATTTATAGCATGCTTGTAAGTATTCTGCAGTGTATTTTTCAAAATTAATGTAGTCTCACAAAATGGGAAGTCACTACTGTACTTGGCTGTTAAATCTTTGCTGAGAAATAGAAAGAGGCTGCAGGATTCTGTATGAAAATTATGAAAGGTGGAGACTGCTTTATGTTGGCAGTCAGTGTTGTGAGAGGCAGAGCAAGGGAGCTGGAGATGTGATATACACAGGCATTTGTGAGTGATAGAGACAAGACAGCTTCAAATTTTGTTGAAGCCATTCGAGTTAAGACATGCGCACTTTAATTAAAGAAGCCAAACATTGGCTGAATCTAAGTCACTGATCTGTTTTCACTAGGTACAACATAACTTTGAATGATAAGAAAATGGATAGTTGGCTCGGAGAGAATAAATCCAGACATAGTGTTTACCTCCTGCAATAACAGCATTTGAAAAATAGATCACCCATAGGATATAAAGAAGACAGAGGACCTATGCTTTCTTTTCATAGAGTGTTCCTTCGGATATATCTGCTTCATAAATCTCCATGTAAAATTCTATGAAATCATTTTCTCTGGGTGAAAAATTGACTTCTCTAAAATAAAGGGGAGTTTTGCTGTTGACTTAAATGGAGCTGGTTTTCTGTCTGTATAAATTATTTTAGAAAGAAAAATGCTTGTTGATGCGAGAAATTTTCCAGTTAGCCCACCTTGATGATCATGTGGGTATAGAGATAGAAGATTTAGTGCACCAAACAAGTTGTGGCCATGGACAGCCAATTAACTCTCTAGTCAGAAAATGTTCATATGCTTCAGTGTGAGACTGTGTTTCCTCCTTTTTTCCTTGGAATAGAAGGAAATGGGGAATTATAAGCTAAGATCTATGGTAGAAGATCTATGGTAGTGGACAGCTAAAGGATTGTTTATATCTGTAAATATGTCTTAGTATAAAACACTAATAGAATCTATAAGTGCAGTCACTTTTTTCTTTTTTTTTTTATTGAGAAATGTTCAGTTTTTGAAAGTAAGAAAGACATGGACAGAAGCACTTTTCTGGACAAATGTCTTCAATTTCTGACCTAAGGAAAAATCAAAGAATACTAGATTGGTTATTCAGTCAGAGAGAAGCATTGGATAAGAACGTCAGATTCAAAAACAGGATTGTTTTTCTGTGTAGCCTCAGTTTTCTGTAATAACTTAATATCTTGGTGTCATCCTTCATCACTGGGCTGAGCTTATTACAGTTGAAATGAGCTCAGCATTGCCTATATTGGAGTGTGATGGTGGTGGTAGGAGAGGAACCTAAAAAAGGATCCACTTTCTTTAAGCAGAATAAAACACTTTCTATTTGAAAGGAGAAATGCCTTGCTCGGTCACTGGTTTTGAGTTCTTGGCCAAACAGCATGGTGGAAGAATGCACATAGAGTCACGGTCTGGTTGCTCACGCTGTTGGTGATAATCGGGGATTTATATATTTATTTAAGAGGCTTTAAAAGATTGTACCAACAGAAATGCATGGCACCTCCATTCCCAAAGGAGATTTTAGAAAGCAGACTTAAAGCCAAACAAACGGCAAAACAACCTTCCAGTCCTCTCCCTCCCTGGGCCTGCAAGCTTGTGCTCATGATGTGGGCTGCTGTCAGGGACACATGGGACAGATCGGGAACTTTTGGAATAGTTGGACTGTAGTTTTTTAGATGTTATATAAGAGTGCAACTCCAACTGCTTTCACTCATAAACTTATTTTCTTTGGAACTATCACTGCAGAAACCTTGCAATCGTAGTCAAGAGCCCTTACAGAAATCAGGAGAAACCCTCTTGCCTTGCTCTGTTCCTTTCTTGCTGAGAGACCTTGGGGAAGCCTGGCAAATAACTGTTCATTATGTAGGTCCTGTTTTATCTTCGCCCGCTTGTTTGTGTCTGTGAGTGTCGGCAGAGAGGTGATCAGTAAGATAATAAACTCCTTTTTCAGTCTCTATCCCACTGGACTAGGAAGGTGTATTTTAATTAGTTTTCTGTCTATCCATATTCTTACAATGACACTTATAGTATTAAGGTGCTTCATGAGGGAAGGAGGAAATAACAAGTCTCTTATTCTTTAGAGGGTCTCAGGTTTTCTTCTAGCATCTTCTTTTATGTTCTTACTCTTCTAGCCTGCTAATTACTTTCCTCCTTTCCTTTACATTCTCCTGCTGGCATTAGTTGCGCTACAACTAAGTCACCAAAATTAGTTTGCAATAACAGAGCCTGTGCTTTGCTGCTGAGAAATCAGGGCTCCTGCTTCTGTGAATCTGACTCTTACGCTTGTCTACTCTGCCACTCCTAGTCCTGAAGGGAGTTTGTCACTGAGGAGGGGGGAGCGCTCTGGTCCCAGCTCTGATGGGCGTTTAATTAGCGCTCAGCCCATATATTATAGGGAGTCATCAGAGCAGCTATTTGCTAGTGAGCTTCACTTTGCTTGGTCTTACTTAAATTTTGACTTCTTGGTGCTTGTTTCTAGTTTGTGTGCTCTGTACCGTAACTCCCAAACCCAGGCATCACCGTAGTTAGAGGTGGTTTTACGCTGTAAATGGCAGCGGAAAGAGCATGTTTGAAGCTACTGCTTGGCAATTTGCCACTTAATGTTAAACTACTGAAACAAAACAAAATAGCAGTTTCTCAGGCTTGAGAAATGACTTGATACCAGCACGCCTTATGGTAGGCTTGCTTTCCATGGGGCACTGGTGGCTCTCAGCTCTGTAGCATTTACTGGCTATTGTGCGTGATACAGAGCCGTACCCGACTTCGTTCTAGCCGAGCACTTCCAAGCATCCTACTGCCATTGCTGTGTCTGCTGTGTCAAGTGGCGCTTCAGGGGGACCGAGGGGACACGGGAGCACAAGAAGAGCTCAGTGACTCCGCAGGACTGTGTTTGGGGCTTTGTGCAACTTCAGCCAGAGACTTGACCTGCATCTCTTGCTGCCTAAGGGAGTACTTGAGCTTCTGGCTGTTCTCGATGGGCAAAAGAAGACAACATTGGTTAGAAAAAACTTATCACTGAAAGTTGCACAGAAGTGAGCTATGAGTTTTTCATGTAACAGCAGGGAACAGAGGCTTCTCCCTTATCACGCTTGTGTTACATGCCTGGGTAGATTTCAGTTCGCTCCAGAAAGTGCAGAGGGCATTCAGTCTTGAGTATAAGGCAGGCAGCCTTAAATTCAATGGGGAAGACTCCAGAGTAGTTAAAACCTTTGGTTGTGTGATGCTGAACTAAAAAGCTACAGCATTAGAGTCAGCGCTCTGCTGGGTTACAAGCGAGAGGCTGCGCACAGAGGTGGGTGGCTACCGATCAGCGGCATTGCTGGGGACAGCCCAAGGGGACACGGGTCTGCCCCACAGCAGTGACACACGGGCAGGCAGGAAGGGCCGCAGGGGCACCCGCGCTGCTGGACACCTGGCGATGCGCTTGGACAGCAAAGCAGACAGGTGGCAAACAGCCTCTTGCGTGGGCAAAACATCAGGGAATAGTGCGCTGGTTACTGAATTGCAAAGAAGGGAGCACTGTGACACTTGAGCTGGTTGTTTGAGTTTCCTCTCCGTCTCCTTCCATGGAAATGGAATATTAAACACTTTTGCAGTATTTTGTGTCATTATGTACCACTTTAAGTTTCTCCTGCGATCTGGTGTTCTTCAGTTCCTGCCCAGAATGGCGATGGAGGGTTGTAGGATTAATTTGCTGCTCCTGCCCTTGCTAGTTCTGGGTGGTGCTTTTAAGGAGAGCTGGGACAAATCCTGTTACTCTTGTGCAACTGTAGATTAGAAGGTGTTGTATAAACTGTGATGTCTGGAACTGCACGTGAAAAATATATTTTTAGAGTAAGTTCTGCTTCTGTTTACTTATGTACCATGGAATTGTTGGTCAATATTTAAAGTAATATAAACAAAGTGTTTTTTTGCTTTTTTAAAAATTGTATGGCTAGTTGTTAACATTGGCAAGTTCAGTGCAAATTTCTAAGGAAAGGCATTTGAAACACACCAGTGCCCGTACAAGATGAAGTGGGGATTGCATGAAAACCAGAAGCAAATGGAACAGAAAGTAACTGTGGCTGAACATTTCAAAAGCTGTAGTCAAAAGCTAATCAAATTATTAAAACAAACAAACAACAAAACCCTTGGAAGTACAGCTTTTGGTATAGTTTTGTTCATCCATTACTTTGCCCCCATGTTATGCAGTTTTTTGCACTGTACTCTTGAAAAGAGTATTGTAAATTGAGGGAAAGGGACAAAGCTTAAGGATATAGTTCTTCTTTGTGCATAGCAACAATTTTTCACATAAGGTTGAATATACAATTGGATGTAGAAAATGTGAAAGAAGCAAGGATATGATCCTACTTTTATTCTGAGGTTTTTGACGGTGAGGGGTTTAAAGTGCTGGGAGAGAGCAGCACTGACGTGTAAGATTCAAGCAGAACAAGAGCTAAGTCTGAGAATGTGCCTCTCTGGCAATGGTCAGCTTTCGCCCTTGTGAGTGGCCTGCAGGGACTTCCAATACTTAGAACTGAGCGAATCAGCTGTGACCCCAGTAGCAAACATAAAACGCTGGATTAAGAAAAGCAAGACTAAAGCACAGAAATGTTTTATGCCAACTGGGGTACCTCACAGACCAAACATCAAAATAGAAGGTTGGTTAGGAGGAAATGTAGTGGTTATTAAAGAGGGAGTGTTTAACAGCTAGAAGTTATTAGTAGGCTCTGACTAGAGATAAAAGATGGATTATAACATCTGAACTGCTAGCTAAGAGGGGTAGGATCACAGCTGTGAGATCCTAAGAACAACAAAAGAAAGCTGAAAAACTTTGACTGTGTAGTTTATGATGTCCGTGACCATGCTTGAAGGTTGATGCCAGATGAGAGCTCAGCCAGTGCCACAGCTGACCACTCCACCGAAAGCCTGGCCTTTTCCACAGCTGGAGGGCTGTATTGTAGGATCAGTATTGCAGCACCAGAATCCTTTAACTATCCCACATGGCTGAAATGACTTTGGGCTCCTCTGCCATGTGCATTTCCTATGATAAGTCTTTTTTTTTTTTTTTTTTTTTTTGCTTGAGGTGCTCAAGAATAATGGTAGCTTGGTGCTACTCTGATTGATGGTGTGAAAGCAATGCACAATTTAAGAGTGTGTGCGTGCGTGTGTGTGTGTGTGAAAGATCAATAGTGAGAGAGGTCTTTATCTTCCTGTAAGCTGTCACTATCTATCTGAACTGTGGAAGGCAAATAACCATTTACAAATCAGCCACAAAGTGAGTGTAGAGAGTTTGAAGAGCACAGAAGGACTTGCAAAAGGAAGGTTAATGATGGTGGCTTTAATCACAGGATGAGAGCTGGTGCAGATTGCAGAGCTGATACCTGAGAAATGAGGGCCAAACCCACAGCTTTTGAAGGACCATTGGACCATACAAACACCCTCTTGTTATTCTTTAACTGGAACTGTTCTGCAACCATGGGACTTTCGCCATCCACCAATCATGTAAGTAAAAACAAAAACAGAAGGTAGCAAACCCCTGCATTTTATGTGTTTTTTTCCAGTGTTCAGATAGGCACTCTGAGTCTGGGAGCCCATTTCCTGGGTTTGGTAGACTGCTTTTTTGCTGCAAAATTTTTCCTCCAGCATTTGAGATAAACCAGGACAGACTAATCCTAAAATTAGATTAAGGCAGATCAGCTGAAGGGCTGTACCTATAGCAGAGGGCATCACATGAGTGCTGAATTACTCCTGTGATAGAGCAGGTCCATAGAGCAATACAGACAGCGGGGCAAATCCTCATTTTTACTTCACCTAGCCATTCTCAACTCACTGCTAGTTCTTTCCTCCCTGCAGAAGAACAAACCAAAGCATCCAATTACTGCTCAAGCAAGAGACCAAATGTGCATGTCACTGTTTAACTTCTAATCCAGACTTGTATCTACATCTCTTGTGAATAATGGACTTCACTAAGACTTGCATTAGGTTGTGTTTAGTTTGTTTAGTACCACTTTGTGCAGTCCTGAAAAACAGCTACCGTGAAGGGACTGTAACCACTAGAAGGATTGCACTGTATAGCTGCACACGGGCACATACGCTCAAAAACTAGACACCACATCTGACTAATCACTACTGTCAAAAATTTTCTAAGCAGGTCTAATGAGTAAATCCTTTGACAGGAATTGAGACTTCTGAAACTGTTCTGTAAAATCACAGCAGTTTGTTTCACTTTTATCCTTGGATCTCAGTGATGCTCTCTACTAAACATAAAACAAACAAGCTTATCTATGAAATGGGGCTGTCAAGTCACCGTCTAGATCAGAGATTTTAATGACACATCCTTGTGTCACAAAATGTAGTTATAGTTCCTATGACAACTATTCCTGTCTCCTCCGGAGCGTGGACTAATGGTAGTGTTTTGTTATGTGGCCATGTAACAGTGGGCACTGTGGCAGCCTCCTCATCTCAGCCCCAGGGTTTGCTCCTAAATGGCATTTAGCTGAAGCCCACGTGTCTTGTGTGGAACGTGAATTTGAGTGACTGACCTTCGTTTTGCTTATGGCTTGCCACCTCTGTCTTCCTGGTTTCCTGTTCTTTATTAGTAGGCTTACTTCTTACTAAAATACATTCGGTAGGGCTACCTTTATTAGTAAAAATTTCTAGAAATTGATCTCTGTGATAGTAATTCTATACACTATGTGACAAATGTGAACTGACTATTAACAACAGTATCTTATCAAGTAAACAGAGTACTAATCCATATTTAAACCAATCTGCTCACCAAAATTCATGAGAACAGAGGCCAAATGGGACTATGTAGCAGATTATTGCAGTTACTTCTGCAACACATTCACGAAAAAATTATAACAAATTGAAGAGATATATTAAAAGACTTTATTCACAATAGAGAAATTTTTACAAATATAAGTTCTTAAAAATTAAGCATCTTGATCTAATATGTATTCCATAATTTCAGAGTTTATATAAAGGTGAAAAGACTAAATGGACTACGTACAAATCAAAAACAATTTAAATGCATCATAGAAATGGATAGTATGTATGATGAAGTCACCATAGAAACAGTGAACTATTGGGCATTGCAAAAATCTGTGTACAACCAACACATATGTAATACTTATTTCACAAACTATCAAAATGGTGGTGTTGTTTTCATGAAATAATATGGGTGTCATTTAAAATTATTCACCTCTTAGGAGTTAACATATGTAGATTTACCTGCATTATTAGGCTACAAAGAAATGGAAGAAGTATAGGCAGTGTGTTCCTGCAAAGTTTCCCTCCCTCCCCAACCAGTAAAGCAATTTCTCTCGCTTTTATGAATGACTAGGTACATAGAGTGACCATCACTAGCCACTTCCACACAGCTGGTTAAGTGAATGGGAATAGACTGAGTGTTTTCTCAACAATCGAGCAACCACTGCTAAGTACTGACTGTTTCAAAAACAACTGTTCTAACTTTGGTGTTTTAGGGTTGTTTTTTAAAAAAAAAAAAAAGAAAGAAAATCAATATATTCTCAGTTTATGAAAAGATTTTTTTTCTTCTTACAGTCAGCAGATCTACACGCTGTACAATCTTCTCGTCTACTTACATTAGTTTACAAAAAGTACAGTATAGTGCAGTTTGTACATACAACCTGAATACCAATACCAGTCACATCAAATTTGTGCTCTTGCAAATCATAACTCCCAAATTAAAAAAAAAAAAACCATACTGAATGTCTGTATTATGAGGAAACAGTCATGACACTTACTTATATATCTAAGTACACAGGACCCAATGCATACAAGAGTTTTGTGTTTGCCTGCTTTTTGAAACAAGGAAAATAGGTATCTGGTTTTCTATTGTTTCTCTTAAACTTACTAAGTGAGCACAAGATCACTAGACACATCTGGGGGAAGCAGACTGTGGTCAAGAAAACCATATAAAAACAGGCTTACAAAACACATTTCTCAAAGATGATTTTTTCTGAGCTATTGTAGTTATTTAACTGATGTGAGGCCTATAGCAGCATGTGCACAGTTGTGGTAGGCAGCAGCAAATGACCCCAGAGATAAAGATAATTAAGACAAAAGTAAATGTTACTACTTTCTTTTGTTAAAGGGGGAAGAGAATTTAGTTTTATTCCACAGTGATAATTTCTCTGCGGTACCTGGAAAAAAAAAAGCTCCCTTATAAATAGTTTTTGAAGAAACACCAAGAAATATGATAGTCCTCCAATGATACAAATTCTGGAATATCAAAATAAGCAGGAGCCCTGCTTTTCAACAGAGGAGAACTAAGACTTCATCCTCACGAGTTCTCAAACTGTTACTGTGACATACATTGCTCTCATTCCTTTGAGAGAATCCATACTTTCTTCTTTTTTTTTTTTTTAAACTAATCATAGCACTACAGCAAAAAAGTCCTATGTCCATGTGAGCAGGCGGATGCACATGCACTTGTATCAGTGCTCCCTGCTGTGGGCTGCGCAGGCTCCGCCAGGGTCCTCTGCTAGTCTCCAAGGGTGAACGCACAGCTCTGCTGGCCCTGCGACAGCAGCAGCGGTGCCACACCAGCCCCCTACATAAATGCCCCCTATATATGTGTTTTTGGCGCTTACGTGGTGGGTGCTACCTGCTCTGCAGTGGAATGGGGTGGGCAGTGCTGTCTCTGCCCATGCCAGGATGGAAAGGTTATGGGCCAGCCTCCAGCTGCTCCATGTAAAACTATAGTCAGTCATCTTTGCCCTTGGCTTCTACCTAAGAAAAGCCTACACTGCAGACCTCTACCACTACGGAAAAAAGTCGTATTAGCACTCTGTAAAATGCATTCTGTAACACCTAAACAAATGTGCTTCCGCAGCTGTGACTGATTAGCTACACTGGACACGTGAGCTCTCATTAAATAACTTTGAAGAAGACGTTCAGAACCATATTTGTTTTGCTGCAGTTGAATCAGCTGCTAATGTGCTTTCTCAGGATGGGAAGTGAGGTGTTATATCCTCCTACTCAATGTATAAAAGTCATCCTGTCACTAAATGAAAATCTACATGGATGTAAAAATCATGTAAAACACTCTAAGCTGCACTTAAATAGAGAAAGGAATTAATTGTGCCTGATTTTTACCCTTTGGTGATGCCATTAAATAGAATATTTTTGGCAAAGCTGTTACCTTTCTTAGTAAACTGGGCCTCTAATCTAAGGAATATTGTTTAACACACTGCATTTCTGTCACTTCGAGAAGGCACAGTTAGTGCTTTCAAAAATTTTTATTCTGTGCTGGAGAACTTCCACAATGAATGATTACATTTTTTTTAAGGAGATGAGTTTTCTTCAAGGCATCTGAACTCTAATTTTTTTCATGTAAATAAATACAATAAATTACTTTGTGACAATAAACCAACAGGGCTGGTGTCAGTCTGAACTAATCTGAATGTTTGAGAAAGGTACCCAAATCCAAACAAATTGTCTCTGGAATAATTCTCAGCTCAGTTTTGAGAAGAATGTCATTGAGTTTTTATGTTTTTTTTTTTCTTTTTACTCTCCAACCATATGAAAGCTACTGGACTAAATTCATAAAGAAGAAAAGACTCCCTTACTTATTGAGAAATGGCTATCTTATTTTACTCAGTACTAGCCTGACTAAACAGATGAGAATAGCTCCACTTACAAAAGGGAAGAAACAATTCAGCCTATAACAATATTCTAATCAAACCCTGAAAACCAAGGTCTGCTAATGAATGTGCTAAGTTCATAAAAACTGATCTAGAATAACTTCAATGTATACTGCAATTTCTAAGAGAGTTGTGTCTGCATGAGATGAAAACAGTCCAATGTAGACTTCATTGACAATGAAATACATCAGATACTTTACCAAATAATGATAGACCCGCATAAAAAGAGGCTGTCACAGTCACAAGATTTGTCTGGGATGACACACAAACAAAACAAATTAACATAGAACAAACAGAAAAAAAAAGCTCTTTATACTTAATTCAATATGGCTTTTTGCAACATGGCAAAATATTACAGCTTAAAGCAGACATCTCCTCACAGAGGAGGAAAGAATTTTGCAGTCAAATCAAAAGCATAACAGGAAACAAGTAACATGCAGACCAAACCCTTCTGTCCTTTTTGGCCAAGGTGACACTGCAGCCTAACAAAATCTGGAGAGATGTGATGTTGCATTTCTTTTCTAAGAAGTGGTTCAGCTGGATGAGACGAATGAAGATTTATCGTGAGTCTGGGTCCATTCATAAATATTTACTGGTAAAGAAAACAGACTGCAAAACACTTGATTTAAAAACTTAACTCAGAAATTTAAAACCAAATCATGTGCCCAAGTCTTGGAAAGAAATATAAGGAATGAAACAAAATATAACTTAATCATGATCTATTTCTGGTTTTCTTCTTTATTTCCATCATCTTTGTGAAGAACAGGGAGGGGATGAGCCTCTGTGTTGAAGACCCAGTGTTCAAATGGAAGAAGATCATCCTCAGAAAACAGCAAATATAAGTACCTGGCAAGAAAAAGCAGGTAACATGCCTACATCAGGGAGGTGAAACTAAAATAGTTTTCAGGCAAAAATAGACATTCAACTTCTATAGATGAATGTATCAGTGGAAACATGCCTGAATTGACCATACACAATACTTTAGCAAGTCCTAGCATCATAATGGTCAGCACAAAGCGCTGGGACTGCAACTCAGACTAGACTCAAGGGCAATAGCAACTGGAGACCTATGAAAGAACTCTTCTAGCCTCATAGAGGACAAAGAAGTAAAGTTTAGGCTTTCAGTGTTAAATATCACTTCACTACCATTTCATCCTTAGTAAATTTTTTTACCTATTGTTTTGATAGTATAAAACCATAGCAAGTTTTTTTTTTTCCCCCTTGAATGTCCACGTATATCAAGTTGTGGGAGTGAAAATATTGTAGTCCAATCCTGTCTTACTTCCGAAAGCAAGATCTGGCTTAGGATAATTAAAGAATAAAACTAGCATTAGTCCAGTCTTGGATAGCCAGTTACTAAGGAGGACTAGGTCTATTAAAAACAGTAATAAACAAATGCAACATTTTCTTATTTTCACAATACAAAGGTAGTAGTTACTATAGCACTAATATAGAAGTCTGCTTAGGAATGAAAGTCAGCGTAGCAAGTTAAAGTTTATTTTTTTTCAGTCACCAACCTTTTGCAGCTTTAGAGAGTGGTTTCAATCTGTACAGCTGCAAATCAGAAACCTTGCTGGCTTCATGATATTTAAAAGTAAAATCTAAAAAAGCCCTGAGGGCTTTTTGCTTGGTCTAATTCTGATATGGCAATGTAAAAGATATATTGGAGGCAGGTTATTGTCTGCACACTCTAAAAAAATGCCATGTAGGTACATGTATGTATTTCATACATCCCATTTACTTTAGTAATACGCTTTCTGTTGAAATGGCATAATTACTTCTTTCTGTGCTTTCCAGCTTACTGTTGCACAGTAAAAAAGGGAAGAGATCAAGACAAAATGTTCTCTATTTCATTAAAAAATTAGGATACAGTGATAGAGAATGAAGGCTTTTCTTTTTCTCCCCTCTTATCAGGCTGTGTGAGCTTACCATGCAAGCTGACTCCTTTTTTTCTTAGTCTGTAGTTTTAAAATGAAAAATATGCAATACAAACCTGATAACAGTCCTCTGTCTACTAAATTTGTTTCACTAGTGTTGGTGTATGTAATTAGATCCTATCAAAGTTATGATATGTAATTTCTCAACACAAAGACTATCTAATACCTTTAACAGAAGTGAGAATAATTTCCAGAAGTCATAGAATTTAGTTTATTAATATAGAAAAAAAGAAAGGCAATTTGGCTTCCTGTCCCTGAAGAGGAGCTCTACTGTTCAAGTCAGATTTTGTTACCTGAATGTCAAGGATACTAATGATAAGCACTTATCCGTAAAGATGATACACAGAACTACTTTACATTAATGAAAGTCAACTTTCTTAACTTACTTGAGTGTCTCTGAAAGAAAGAAACTTTGCTGCACATCATCATGGCTTTGATGATTGTTATAAACATCTCTGATGCCAGAATAGCCACCATCTACTCTGCAATATTTTTCCAGTGCCTGAAGAGGGATGAAAGGGAAAAAAAACTCAGCAAGTTTAGCAAAATGAATCATCTGTCAGTTTTCCTTTGTTTGACAATAACCTGTAGCTACAAAGAATCGTTCACAAACTTTTTGAGAACTTGAAAATTAGATAAAACTATAGATATAAATTTATTTTTTTTAACGACGCATATATGTTTAATTTCACATTTAGGAAGAGAAGCAAAATGATAAATTAAAAAAAATGAATGAACACATACCAGTTTTCAGAGAGGAACACATCTGGATGTGATATTTTAACTTATTTAGTTTTCCTCTTCTTAGTAGGGTACCCTCTCTATCACAGGCTTGTCTACACACCTCAGAGATCCTGTTACATTCATCTTCCTTGGTCATATTTTATTGCTTAAAAATTACCTTGATAGAGTTAAATGCCACTATAAAGTCCAAAGATTCTTAATACCATACATCTTTGCCTTTAAAAGAGGTAATGATATTGGAAAAGTGATAGCATTTAGCTTTTCAATTAAGAAGTCTCCCACCTTTGCCAATAGTAGTGTGTTGGTCTATTTAGGCCTTAAACACCTTTCTCTCAAAAAGCAAGTGCCCAATTTGTGAAAATTCAACCCTTATGAAAGTCAGCTCTCAATTTGCTGTATAGGTTGTTCAGTTTCCCTTCCTAATTATTTTGTCTTTCAGTGCGAAACCTCTGGGCTGTGACTGAGTTTCTTCTGCAGAAGGTCCTATTTTTTTCCTTTCTGAAAAAGCTTTGTCTATGTACACAGAAGTAGACAGAAAGGTAATATCTGGCTAGACTTAATGCAATAGGTTTTAGATGTGAGAATAAGAGTGTTTTTTCTTTAACTAATTTCCAGATTCTGTATTCAATTAAAAACTTGTAATACAAATGATGATTGATTTCTATTTTACAATAACAAAGAGCGCACACACTGCCAAAGACTCAGGTACACGGACCTTCTCACAAATATCATTTCTGTTCTGCTCACAGAAATCTTATTATATATGACCAGCTAATTTTGAAGGAGAAAACAGATTGATGAAGGGAGTATACAGAAGGGCAAAAATAAGTAGAATACGTATCTGGTGATAGCATAGTAGAAGACATACACAGTTATACATTTTAATATACTTTGCTGTTTTTCTATATTTATATTAGAAAGATGTTTGCATTAGAAAAGTGGTATCTATATATGAGTCTAACTTCTTTAAAGGAGACTGCTACCCAATACTTTATTTGAATGTTAGTTCTCTTATCGCTGCTCTTTGTTTAAAAAATATTCATTCATCTTTAAATACTCTTCATTTTTCTTATTCTGTTTTATAATAAGTATCTGATATGATGCAATATATTAAAGGAAGCAAGAGTATCTAAGATGATTATATTCAAAACACAACTCATTATTCAAAAACAAATCCAGGAAGTGATCTTTAGCCCTAAATTATTCCTCACAATGAAAACAACAGTAAGCATTCTGGATTCCTGCATTTACTCAGGACCACACTGCTCTGTGACATGCTGCTTGCTGTGCAGATAGGTATTAGAACAATAACTTTCAGGCAGAAATAACTGGAGCTGTATCAAAACCCCAACAAAGAGATGAGAGGCTCTACTCCCATGAGACAACTAGTTCCTCCTCTTCTGAAGTTTTTACAAATATCACTGAAGTGATTACAGGATGTATAGCCTTTATTTAGAGAAAGATGTTGTGTTTCAAGCCACATATGGTAAAAAACTATGAAAAGGCAGAAGACAAACAAAGAGGCAGAACAAGATTTTTTTTTTTTTTGAGAGAGAGACAGGAATAAAATAATGATTACTGAGGTATCTTTCACCTTCACCTCCTCTAAAAGATGTTGAAGATCTGTGTCTTGCTGTGAGTATATATCCTATGCTTCCTCATTTTTGCTAGAGTTCCTGTAGCTACTGGCAGATATTTAGCTTGCATGTCAGGCTCTCCATAGTTTTTGCTGGAGAGTAAGCTGCCTATTGTATATTTAAAAGGAACTTTTCTCCAAGAGACATCCTTTTTAAAATATAACAGGCCTATTTGTCTTTTCTTGTGTGTCTTTAGCTTCTCTAATTTTTCAGGACACTTTTAATGAGTGACAAATATACTTAAGGTTAAACAAGTAATTTCCCCTGGCCGGTACTCCTTTCCTCTCATCTACTTCAACCTGCGATGAATTCAAAATGCTGAATCTGTGTCTAGATTTTCAATGTCAAACACAAGATTATGTTTTCCAAGGCACAGCAGAAGTAGAACTTGAACTTGAAGGATAAGGCTTTTATTCAAGGAAACATCTGCATTCTAGTCAGGGTGAGGAAAAATAAAAGCAAATTGCTTTGGGGTTTACGTGCTCTAACATGTAGTTAGAGCCTTCTTTATGAGGATCACTGGAGTTCATTCTAGAGAGATAGACTAGAAGCACCTGAAAAGACTGCTATGTTTTAAACTAAGAAGTTAATTTGCACCATGTAAGCTACTCAGTGGCATCTACCTGGTGCAAACGTGAAGCACCTTGACCCCTCAGAGCTATCTTGCACTTATTAAAGGAACATTCATGTGTGGTATTAGCGGACTATAAAGGCTGTTGGGTATCACCCTCCTTTAATTGGCAACAATGTCTTTTTGTCTCCATACCTTCAATCTCAGAATATGGTAATTTTCACACTTGGAGTCGGGGGGTGGTGGTTGGGAAGAAACAATAAACCACGATTTAAATTAGTAGTTTTCTGAAAATGAGGGTGACTAAGATCAGTTATGCTAGTGATGGAACACATCAAATGGAGTGAAAACTGGCTGATCACAAAGGAAAAAAAAACAGTGCTAAGACTTCAAAATATGTGCCACATTTATAATGCAGAAAGGGAGACTTTCATGAGCTGAGCTGATAAAATCTTTCTGACTCAGTTACAGTGGATATTGATGTCGGTCATAACTGCATTTTCTCCAGCTACTGAAGTGCAGCACAATCTTGGAATTGAGCTAAAGCAGCAAAGCAAGTTTCCAAAGGAAAAATTTAGAGGAAAGAGCACCTAAAGAACAACTTTTTCAGACAAAGGCAATCAGTCTGATTGTTTCCGCTTTATTCTTGTTTCAGTCTCTGCTTCCTCTTCATGAAACTGGTGTTGGTAATTAAACCCCCCCTATTTAGAGGTCAGAGATTTCCCCAGTAACACTGGGATGAGGTCGTGTCTTCTCTGGTACAAGAATAAGGAGGACGAGAGAGCAGAATTTATGAAGTGGTCTTGACATGCTGGAACAAATAATACAGTATCATGTGGAACTGTACAGGCTACAGAAGACATCAGGGATGTCTTCTAAGAGCAAAAAAGAAAAAAAAGAAAAAATATTTGAAGCCTACAACTGACTCTATAACATCTGTGAATTTGCAGGGTTTGTTTTTGTGAAACACTCAGCTGCAGATTAGGACGGGGAAGATGGGAATGCACAGAATGGGGCCAGCTGCATCTCCCACACATGGGCTCTAATCCATTACATTAGAGCCAAACTAGAGTAACTACAAGAATGTTAAACAAGCAACACATGGAGAGTGCTAAGAAGATAAATGAGTGTATGAATGTGAATTAAGTACAAACAAACTGAACCAAAAGAGTAAAGAATAATAACAAGAAAAACATTCAATTGTTTATAACACTGTTATCAGTGTGGGCAGCAAGAATGAAGCAGGAAAACATCTCCTAGAGAAGAAACGTACTATAGCTGGCATTACTGAAGCCTGGTGGGATGACTTGCATAAACAGAGATTTTAAACATTCCAATTATAATCTGCCTGGGAAGATTTCAATAGTAAAACATGTGCCTATGCATGGTGTCAGCAAATAAGAAACTAAGGGAATAGCACTCTAAATCGGAGGGTTTTTTTTTTTTAATTGTTTTAGAATCATTAGCTCAGAACCATGTGGTTTCAGGGCAGATAAAGCCAATACCCAAGGCAAGTAAGATGTCCTAAATAACTACAGTCTACCTAGCTGAATATGGAATACTGAATACTGCTGACAATATTTAAACAATGAAGAGTTAAAGAGTAGAAGTATAGTTAATGCCTTTTTTTTAATAGAAAAGCAGATTTTACTATAAATGTTATTCTTCAAGGGTATCTGATTACCAAACTTACAATGTTCTTTATGTCCAACATTCAACTCAGTATCTCGTACTGTGATTATTGAATACAATTACATATTTTTGTTGTTGTTGATGAGGGAACCAGGTAACTGGCAGATGTCACGCAGTCAGAACTATGAACTCTTAACCCAGTAACAGCTTTCTAGTAAGGTTTCTCAGGGATCAGTAACTGTGTGACAGTCTTCTGCAACTAGTGGACAAGGACCACTCAAAAAAAAAAAAAGTATAATACATGCTCCTAGAAACAAGAGGTGTTGGTCAAACCAAAAAACAGGAATTTTTTTAAAATCCTGGAAAGCAACAACTCTGTAAAAGAGTGAAAGGTCACTTTAAACCAGCAGAAAATAAGGCCACAAAATAAAACCAGTTATGAAATACTGCACAGAGTTCTGTTTTCAGTTTTTTTGTGTTTTTGTTAAGGACGAGAACTCCCCCAAAATGCTCTGCAGCTTCCTGGATCTTACAGTAAGAGCTCAGTCTGCTTAGAAATTCCAAAGGAAGAATGAAAGGTAGATAAAACAGCAACGTGAGAAGAAAATGAGGCTGTGTGAACTCTGGGAGTGTAATAAGAATCCATGCCGAGAGGATGAAACAAGGTAAATCCAAAGCCTCTCAGCTCTAACAATAAGAGCAATTAACCACTGAAATAAGAGAACCGATGGATTTTGCATGCCAGTGTTTTAGTCTAGGGTAGTTGTCCTCTTGGAAGACTCATGTTAGACAAACACAAATTGTTAGATTCAACACAGCTAGTTGAAACTCACAGGCTGGTGGGATACAGAAATTCAAAGCCAGATGAGATTGGTAGCATTATTGGAGTTCAATCCAGATGCCCTAGGCTTTTTAAAAGTGACTTATTCTCAAAATGTTAGGTGCTACCTAGTCACTTAATCTTGGCCCTAATCACAGTAATTAAAATCGCTTTATTGCAATTATTGTTGAGAATATGCTTCATAAAACTTATTTCTGTGTCCAAGGCTCAAATTTGACGCATGTTTGCACCTTCTGTTCACATGTAGCAATACTCAGTATCTTGAGCAGTACATCCAAATGTGACCCTGATCTGAGAAGTATTTAACAAGGAGAAATCACAAGGCGTTTTTCTAAAATACAGTATCAGCAAGACTTGATTTAGTCAAAATGATCTTATTTAATCTATTTAGTAAATGAATCTCTGGATATTTAAAGATGATCTTACTGATTTAAAACAAATATTTATGGTCCAACTGCTAAACAACATCCAGGTATTGTTCAGTAGCTCACTTAGCAAGATATTAGGACTTAATAAGAAAACAATTCTCAAAACATTACCTCTACAGCTTCCCATCCCCACTGCCTGTACTTTGGGTCATGAGTGAGCCTCCACATGTACATGTAGGTCTCTATGACTTCTGGCCGGAGGATGTAGTATTTTTCATTCTGCCTTGTAGCAATGGCCTCAACACCACCATCAAATCTGAAGGCTTCTGGTCCCAGCTTCATGCCTACTCAACATAAAAATAAAGGCAAAAATACAGGCATTAAAAAAAGTTTTAAATGTCTAACCTTCCAAATCAAGTGTCCTTTCATGTGACACCAGCCATGTTATCCAAAAGGTATGTAATTTTTGAAAGGTACTGCTGCATCTCCTGCTTTAATGTTTTGGAAATAATTCACAATGGAAAAGAGCTATTCTTCATCAATGCCTCAGACTGCAGTTCCAGTTTGAATAGTGATGCTAACATTTGCATTCTCAAAGACTTCATATAACAAGCAACATATTAAATTTTGCTTAAAAGATGAGGATATTTACTTTTCTATATCAAACTTGAAAATACACTCTGGGACCTGAAATGCTGCCAGGGTTGTTTTCTTGAGAAGATGAAAGAATCCAAAGAAATTTCCTGCACAGAGTTCCACTTTGTGCAATTCTATTGTTTGCAGCATTGCACCAACAGAACTGAGAATAAAATACTTTTTTTGTGTGGGTAAAACGTGGTTAATAGGTATAGTGATGCATAAATGAACAGAATCCCTCTCTTATTTGTATTAGGCTATATAGAAGTTGACAAAGTGAAATGTTAATTGCTGCAATGAGTAGATATGATTCCAGTACAAAGAAAATATTTGTTAACAGAGCAATCATTCTTAAAGTTACTCGTGGAGCAAACAGTATTTTAAAAAAAAGGATGAAGAGTTTTCAGCATAATAAAACTTTCATTGACCATTATGCAAAAAATACTGATAGCTGCCTTTACAAAGCAGAATTATGAAACTAATCTCCGTAATACAGTACTTACTTGTACGATCATAGGATTCATGACAAGTCCTAGCAATTTCAGCACCAAGCTCAATGTGATGGCCTGTCTTGTCATTAGGTGCTCCATCTGCTCCTAGAGCAAACATGCCTCCAGCAAAACAAGTCAGATGTCCCATCTTGTGTTCAAGCAGTCCACCCTTCCACTCAGCGATGTAGGTCAGCCCCCCGCTTGATTTCCGAATGAGGTGGGTCTCGATGGCCTGCAGAAATACATGGTTTCACACCAAAGGTACCATTTGGTAGAGCATGAAGGACAAAGATGAAAATCAGAGCAGTCTGAAAACTGTCTTACAGGCTGGCTGGCTTGTTTCTCTCAGTATTGGCTTTGCTTATGAAGCAAAATGGGTAATATGAGCTAACATAACCTCACAGAAAGTACAGGCAAACCAACACAGATTAACATACATCAGTAATGATGATTAGTTCTGCTGCAACTCATTGCAACTCACCCATACACCTTGTAAAAATATTGAAAAGACCTAAAAAAAGAAAATCCATTAAAAAATTCTTTTATTCCTTTCCCTCTCTACTTTGAGCAATTTCAGGTAAGGGAGATGCACTTTTAATAGTGATGCTGCATTCAGCTTCCATATTTTCCATTTATTTTAATTCTTACTTAAAAGATTTGGTTATTGATATAATTTAATGTCAGTCATATGTGAACATACTTCATATTCAAAAGATCTGACAGCGTACTGAACACTGTTAGGCCTCTGAGTCTATATGGCATTCCCAAAAAAGTCCAGTGAGTTTTCCCCCCAGAAGAATACCTCCAAAATTATCAATCAAAAGTAGAGCCTCTTCAAGATTTCTGGAAAAAACTAAGCAGAGTAAAAATATATAGATCTCCTAGTCAGAAAGTTATAAGTGGGTGCAGCAAGGTATGGTCACTGATGATTACAAAATTCAGGAAAACAACCATACCTTATGAGAGGAACAGAGTTCAAACAATGAATATGATGCAGAGGAGCACATTAACTAGAAACCCACACAGAAAGTAAGCTATTACTCTTGAAAGGGTATTGGAGAGGAGATGAACAATGCTACTACGCACTCAGTTATCCACCAGTGTTCTGGTTTATTCTATTGGGATCATGAGATCCAGAACCATTAGTGAACATGCATTATGCATGAGGAAAAAAAAAAAAATCAGTACAGAGAACTATTAACAGATAAGCCAAAATTAAAAAAAAAGTGTTAGAAAGTATTGATGATAGTTATTTGTTCCCATTTAAACATCTGTAAAGGTTGTTTTAGAAGCATGAAAAATCCTCTGTAAACTAGAAGCAGCAGCAGCAGAATTCTACAAGTTTTACTCATTAGGTAGTTTTTTGGTGACAAGAACATCACCTTGAAAAAGACTTACACTTCCATTAATATTAGTGCACAGCATTTAGTAAGGATGTTTTTGTGCCTGCCTCCAGAACCTATTATTGGCTCAGAAAGCTCCTTGGGCCCTTTGTTTCCTTCCTGATCAAATGGTTTTAGCACTGGGTACCAACCAAAAAGCATACCTAAATTGTAAAGCAGCAATAAATAATGAAAATACCTGTACTTCAAACTGTACTTTAAATAAATCCCACATAATTTATCCTATAAAAATAGGAATTAAACATGAAGGGGGAAAGGGTGGGGAAAAAAACAAACAGTTTCTTAAAGCATCCAAACCACAGACCCCACTGTGGGAAATGAAAGAATTACAGAGGCTGAGTAGATGTCAAGCAAATCTGGGGGTTGCGTATTCCAAGTTAATCATAAAAAGCTTTTCTGTCATGTTGGGAATCTAATAGTGGAATATCTGAAAAATGTTTTTAAAAATAATGCTGCTTATAACATGTTTTTTCAGTTACCCATTTGGGTATAAAATATTTGAATTTATAGTTAAAGAAATGACAGATCCAGGTTCAAAGAACCTGCTGTAAAATGTCCTGCTGCACAAGCATATGAAATTTATCAGAAGATAGAAATAATTGAAAAACTTTCAGAATATTTCAGACTGCTTTTTGTATTCTTATAAAACTGCTTTTAGATTATAATAGGATGCCTTATTGTTCAAAATACACAATCATTTAGTGGGAAATAGCTTTCAGACTATTCAGGCATTGTGAAAAATGAGCTACCTAAAACCAAGTTCAGAAAGCAAAAACTTTTAATTTCATCATTTTTGGTATTCCCATCTAACCAAATAAAAAATTCTGGTAATAGTTGGTAACTCCACACGTCACTTAGCTGTTGTGTTGGAATTTATTTAAAAATAAGTAAAAATAGATTATGACTAAATTAAAGTATATAGCAAAATTTTTTTCAGTAAAGAGTTAATGAAAGACAGAATGAAGTTTTACTGTACCTGTCAGAAATAACAGTGAACCTGCACCATTAGAACTATAGTAGGTGGACAAGATTTGATTGCTGAAGCTGACTTCTAGTATGAAAATGGATTTTGAGATACCAATAAACCTTTCACAATTTTTTTCTCTTCTGGCTCAAGATTAAATTTCAAGCTGAAAAAAAAGATTACTTCTACTTGGGAAGTTTTAAGTTTAATCTAACTAACCGATGTTAAGAAACGAAGAAAAATTGATGTTAATTGATGTTAACAATTGCACAAAGTAAAAATATATGTTTCTAAATTAATTTTTCATATTTAGTAAAGAAAAATATCTTGGTTTTATAAATAGGCCTTATTAAGAACTAGTGCATGAGTCTATTTAAAGTTATTTTTATTATATAAGCATTTGATGTGTTATGGACTCTCAAACTGCCATGTCATACTTTGTACAATCACAGGTCTGAGTGCTAGATGAGTGGATATATCTGTACCTATGTATAAACATAAAATTACATATAAATCTACTGGAAATTCACAGAAATTGCTATTCAAATTCTTAATATTTTGACTGGATCTAATATAATGGTCTGTGCTTCTGTGAGCAGCATATCAAAATATTTTTCAGTGAGAATTTCACAAAGGTTGTAAGTACCATCAGATTGGCCTGTACTTTCTGAATAACATTTATTTTTTTAAATAAGCTTGATCAGGCCTAAATCATTAGCTGGAATATATGGGCAATTGTTTTAAGAATAAAAAGATTACAGAGTTGAAAAAATAGCAGGATGAGGAAGAAATACTACCAGTTTAATTGAAGATATATATAGGAGACTCTGAACTGGAACAGTAGTATAAAAGATAGAGCTGCAATCCCATATTGAAATGCTAATTGCTATCTGCAGTGCTGTGGAAACAGTTGTGGCAGGGATACTACCAGAAAGTATACTAAAGATACTAAAACAAACATCTTATAAAAGTAGACTGGAGAGTACAGTGATAAAGATCCACTCAAATGAAAAGTTCCACTTGGTAGAATTAATTTTGAATGTCATACTTAGAATCAATTTACTTTTATTTTGATATAATTATCTACAGATCTAAAAAAAGGGATTTTTTTTTTTTTTAACTGCTGCTCTATTACAACTCAATCCCTACCTAGGAATAATTCCTTTTAAGCTTCATGACTTGCAGATCAGGTAGGTGTCATATTTGTCACTATAGAGATTATTACTTCATTTTACCATAATGAAATATTCTCAATATAAGCCAATATATAACATCTACAAACAATCAAAAAAGCTAGAAGCAAGTGGTCTTCAATTAGCTGAAAATACGTTATTGATGGATAATTGTTTGGAACTGGTACAGTTTTCCTTTTAAATAAATGGATTTTTTTTTTTACTGTCTTCTAGAATATATTTCTGCAATGCAATTAGTAATTTCTTTCTATGAAGGTAATGCAAAGAGACTGTGCAACATGAAAGGTTGCAAAGAAAAAGTAGCTGCAATGTATGCTCCCAAAGGGAGTAATAGCAAACACTACCTGTGAGTGACTGAAGGAAAAATGAAATGAAAGAAAAAGACAGCTGAATTTAGGCTGTAGTGGAACAAAAAAAGGAGAGGAAGGAAAGGAGACTAAAGGGAAATGAATGCTATTTGCCAGATCTATTTTAAGAAATAAATTTACTGTATGTAAAGCTAACACAGCACACAGTTTGGAGTGGTACTTGCAAGCTCTTATAGCTTGACTAACTTTTATAGATGAAACAATTCCTTGCAAATTTTTTGTACTTTCATGTGCAATAGAACAGGGCTCTGTTTACAGTTCTCACTGCCCAAAATGCAATAAAACCTTTGATTAGATTACCTTTTTTTCATCTTGTGGAAAATTATTCCTTCTACAGAAAAACTGTAATAACGCCTGAACACTCATTAGAAACAATAAGAGCTCCCTTTGCATTTTGAATTCTGATTCAAGTGCACCTTGCATTACTTCTGGCGTCTTCTCAGTTCATATGTTAAAAAATTTGCCCTTGGCTATCTGTGATGCAGCAAGAACTGCACTGAATTAAAAAATTTGAATTTTCCAAGGTTACAGCATTCCAAATTGCACGTGCGTGCAATCTCCATTAACTGACAGCAAAAAAGCAGAATGGTCCAATTTTTCCCAAACTGATTTTCTGCCCCTTCTGCTCTTTTTTTAAGGTAACATATTCTGTGTTCGCTGTTTAGCATTCTGCTTCTGAGTCTTTACATTACATTGCCAGCCCTTATATTTGGAAAATTAAGCAGAACTGGTCCCTCTCAATAAATACCAATTTCCTCAGTGTATTTCCTCATTCCTTTGGTACCTGCCCTGGGGTCACCAGCAGAATCTGTATTTCAGGGAGTTGGGACCCTCTTATGCTACTGGGTCAGGTCCTCTCAACCTCCAGGGCTTGCGAGGGACAAAAAACCAGCTTAAACACTGTCTTCACTGCTTGCCTTCCTCAATCCCTGACTTGACTGTGATGGGAAAAGTCCTTCCTTAACGCTTTCAGTTGTTTAGGACACTAAACTGGATTACTTAGAGAGAAGCCATAGAGGGTACAGCCACTGAGGTCATCTGAGAGTCCAAATGAGGAGTAAAAACCTGATCAACAAGCTTCTTTTTAATACAGAGTATTGTCTTGGTGGATTATGCTGACAGGTAATAAAAATATTAACAAAGACCCCTTAGACAGTTCAGAAGCAGGCTTCACATTAAAAATGTTCTGCACCTCAGAAAGTCGTTAAATTTGAAACAAACATGCACCATAAAAAAATTAACTTTGCTAAAAGGGCAGGGATAACAATAAATTACAAACCTCAACATGCAGTGTACAACTGCAGTTCTACTTCCTCTAGTGCTTATGCATTTTAACTCTCCTTATACAATAACTGTTTAATTATGATTAATGAATTTCAATGATTACTTTTATTTTAAGAACAAAAATCAGGCATTTTATTTCCACCCTTCAAGACCTCACTGTAGCTGGAGATAAAACTGTCTTGCAAGTCATAATTACACACTTCTGTTCCTTAATTTGAAACTTTAAAAATCTGATCCCAGCTCTAAGTCTCCAGGGTTTATAATGTTTGTTTTGGGGATAATTACAGTACTGCATGTTTCTTTACAATGAAGCACAATAAATTATCTCAGTGCACACTTCTGATATATTTTTCTTTCTACAAGAATCTTCTTCATGAAAAGTATTTTGACAATTTAAAGCAACAGTGAACATGACAGAGATATCTACCATGTGATATTTCCAATGATTCAAAGATGTAAAATGTTAGTTGCTTACTTTTTTTTAATATTCATGGATTGCACCAATACATTTTTATTGCTTTGAATCAGCACAAACCAGACAGATCAGGATTACTGTGGTTTTGCAGACTGTGGGGTTTATAAGCGAATGGCTTGCTATCTTGACTTGGAGTTTCTTCCCTCATGTTTTCTCTGTTGAGTTGATCTAATGCCACAGATGCATTTCTTTAGCCATCTTCATAATTCATCAAATTTATCCTTTGCCCAAAATTCCAGTAAGTTTATTATGAAAAGTGTAAAATTTTCATTGGTCCATTATTACAGCCATTTTATAGATGGCAGAAAAACGTTCACAGACTTTTTTTTTTTTAACTTAATTACTAGTTGATTGTGTTTTCTTGGATATTTTCATACATGTTTTAAATATGTATTACAAGACCCATGCATCATGCAAAATCATATTGTTAGAATAACTACAATGCAGTAATTGAAATAGGCAGCTCAAGCTTTTGTAAAAATGTATTTAAATATTTCTGACAAAGAAAAGTGTTATCTTCTCATCCTGAGATACTAACTGCTTACTGAACTTGGCTTTTCTAAGATCAAAACAGAAATTTGAACATGGAAGGTCTCTTACGTTTGTTTAAGCACAAAATATATAAGAAACATTTTGAAAGCTGTTAGGCACTTACTGCTTCTGGACTGATGACATATATATATATATATATATATGATGACTATACAGACAAGCTTACATGTGAAATGAAGTAAGAATGCTTATAATGGAAATATCTAAGTTTTTAAAACAGAAATGTTGGCAAGCCTTTAACTACCACAACACCTACCCCTCCATTCATTAAAAAGATCATTAAGTTCTAGAGGAAAGCTGATAAAAGCTGTCTGAAAAATCTGCTTGTGTTTTTTTTGCTGTATAGATCTTACTGGTACCCGTGAGAACACTAAATGCTCTTGCACTAAATATACTAAGTGCTGTCTGCTACCAGAAGGCTAAGTTTATCCATATTCTTAAAACAGTGTTAAAGGAATAGCATGAATCAAATGGTTACTTAGACAAGTCACTGTCAAAAAAGTTACATTATGTAATTCACAAATGTTCTAGAAGAAGTATATATTGATCCTGACAAGCTTTTTGCAGCATTAGCCTTTGTGAAGGAAGGGGAAATCGCGCAGTAAGTAAGGCTGCTCAGACAGGCAGGACGTTCCAGCGACAACAGCAAAGCCACAAGCAAAAAGGAGACAGTTTTTCTTGTGGGACTTTTCTTGTTAGTGTCCTCCTTAAAGTGTTCAGGCAACTTTACAGCGTGCTGCTTCTAATCACGATCCACAGACATGCAAATTTTTTATTAAGTACTTTCTATAGCCCAAAACATAGAGACTGTGTAGTTATGAATAAATCATTATGGACATAAAAATCTGCAGAAGTCTTGAGACTTTCTGTACGCAATGGTAGAGACCCTCAAACCTCTTCCTTTAGTTCTGATAATAGGGGAAGTATATCTAAGAGGACAAAAGGGGATGACAAGTCTGGATGTTGTTCTGGTCTGTTAAGGGTAATGAATCTTGTGTTTCTACATAATACAGCTAATTCTATCTCCATGCACAGAACACTGCTGCAGTAGTGTGATAAATATTTTAAACTCAACAGCTGATGAAATGTGTAAATAAGCTGTGTGTTTACTCATTCTTACACATCTAAGGTATAGACATTCACACTATACACATTTTTGGGGGGTAATGTTGGGTCTACAGCACCATTTCCTTCTAAAGATCAGCTCCTATTGCACCACACTACTTGCTAATGCAGACTTATCCTATCATGTATTTTTCAGGATGCTACGAAGTGCTGAAGTACTCAGTGTTCAATTCATTAATATACTACTGGCTTTACACAATATGACAAACTAATCTAATTGAGTTGTTGCAGTTCTGTCATTGTTCGCATTAGTTACGTAGTTTTTAAGATCACTATAATCGCAAAGCAAACCATTTTAAACAACTTAATGGGAACTGCAATCAACACGGACCAGCCACCAGACTGTCACCACAGTTAAATATACCCTTATGAAACTCTGGAGATAAAAAGGGCGTATCTGCCAATATCATGTTTTCATTTTACTAACAACACGTTGTTCTCTCCCTCATTTCAATGAGAAAGGACTCTGCAAAGATTCATTTTATATATCAGAAAGGCTGAAATATCTACAGCTCTGAAAAATATTCACTGACAGTTGAATATTCCTTAAAAAGAACCACACCCAGCTTCCCACAGCCAAGTACAAACTAAGTATATCAAGGCTAGTCTCAGATGGTAGCAATGTGCAAAAAAAAATTTAAATAAAAGAGACCCTATGCATTTTTTATGTGAATACTCAAAATTCTGATGCAAAACAAGATGGCTTTTTATTTCTTTAATGCCCACAAAATTTTGCTACATTCCTTAATCATGTAACCCAGTCTAGCAGTAGACTTTTGGCAGTGCTGTTGAGATCTGGTGGAGAACAGCCGTGCTAATGCTTCACACCACCTTTTTTTTTTTTTGGTATTTATTTCCATTGTTTCTACCTCCATGTCATAGGTGGTCTGGAGATTACTGCTCTCAGGTGACCATGTTCTGAGCAATTGTTACCAGGTAAGAAAAATTAAGAAAAATCTAGATGACTAAAAATAAACTACCATTTTGCTAAGGTAAACTGCAGAAAGGCAACTGCTTTACCTCTCTGCTACCACTGGTTGGCAGAACTGAACAAAGGTGATCAGGAACTGCTGGTCAGGGAGTCTCTCCTTTTCTGCCAAGTTCCTCTGGGGTGAGTTACTGCTCTCCTTTAGAGCTTTTAGATATGCCACTTCTCTAGTAATACACTGAGGAAGGGATGGAGACAGTGTCAGAGAGAGAGAAGAAATGTTTAAGATCAAGAAAGTTTGCAGCAATGGCCATGAATATGTGCAATATGAAAATTAGGAAAAAATAACTAACCATCAGAGCATCAAGAGTGTGGGACAACCTATCAACAGAAGTAGTGGAAAAATCACCCTGCAACTTTTAAAATGAGGGCAGACTCAAGAGGGGAGGATTTGATGTGGTTGCTTCTGACACTGCTCTTGCTAGACTAGATTTAAGTGAACCCAAAAGGTCCATTTTTGGTCTAAATTATCATATTCTCTTACTAAAGCTGAACTACTGAATTGTCCCTCAGAGATCATCTGTGTTAACCAAAACCAGTAGAATCATTCTTGCACATGATGCTTGCAAAGACTGAGAATTTATCCTATAACCAATTACATTCTCAAAACAGGTAACATGACAAAACTGAATACATGCGTGAATGTGTGTTCTGTAACTAAATGTTGCATGCTATCCATTTAAACAAGTTTAAGAAGATCAGGTATTCTTACTTCCTGAATTATGGGAAACAAAGGACATTATATAAAATGCTGCATTGCTTTTCAAAAGAGAGAAAAGAACTTATGTTAGAAATACATTCACTTGTCTCTGTGCAAATTCTGGAGTTTATGAATCTCTCTGATTGCTTTATAAATACATTAAGATTCAAAACAAGAATATCTGTCCCTTCTCCCATTAGAAATAAATTCTTCAGCATCAGCCAAATATATGCCTTATTCATGACAAACAGAAAAAGTTTTTAAATATAGCTTGACATCTTAATTATTGCTTTTAACTTAAGCCATAAAACAATCTACAAATGTTACAAAAATTCTAATAATTTTTTGTTTTTAACATGAGTTACTGAACAGAGTAAGAAATATTCCTGAAGCTTTAAATATTTCTAAATAAACTTCAGCTTTTTACAGTGAAGCGTAACTCACCATACATTTTCATTTGTGGTTTCTGGACAGCAAAAGATATTGAATTAGGCATCAAATCTTTACATCTCAATTTTAGAATGTTGTGGGTATATACTGGACAGAATGGATAGGAATAATCATGCTATTCCCTTTGGCATAGTCTTAGATTCTGAAGAAAGCATCAGGGGAAATTTATCTAAGAAAATATGAAGCAGACTCAGAATGCCTCAAATGTGTAGGCTGTAGTCATAAAGAATGACTGCGCCTTGTGTAGACACTTAAATTGGCTTTAATTTAGATAAGTAAGGGATCAATAGCAATAAAGCCAAAATCAGCATGGATTTCAAAACAGGCTAGTAACTTTGGTGAAGAGCTCAGCATCTCAGTTGGGCCCAAACAGTCTGCAATGAATGCCATGATACTGCAACTTCCCTGCTGTTTTTAATCTGAACTAGCTATATTACAACATCAAGCTATACCTCCATGTGCACTTTCGACTTCGGTACAGATGTACATTGGTATAGAAAATGGAGAACATGAATGAACACCACTACTTAGGACACCCTGGAAGTCACACTCAACCAGCAACATGGTGAAGCCTAGCACATACTGATCATCTGATCCTGTCAAACACTGATATTCTGGACAGACATGATGCCTGGACTGTCTGAGAGTGATCACTACAATATACTAAGGCAATGGGTATATTGTATCTAGTTATATATAAGCAGAGATCAAGCCCTGTCATTGATTTTGCTACATTCAGTGACTGCTCCTGATCATGCAGTTCGGCTCCCGCAACTAATGGCTGAACGGGGAGAACTGGCAGAGCCATTTGCTGGAGGTCACATCTTCCACTCCCTGCCAAGATCTTGGCGTGCTCCTGCAGGGGATGGTTACAGCTTTCGTACATGAGGAGGTTGTTACCCTGACATAGCTAAGGTGTGAGTTTAAACAAAGCTGTGCTGTCACCCGCCTGGGTGGACACACCTGGGAGCTCAGGGTCCTGCCTGTCAAACAGGCTGCAGTAACTGTGCGGCCATTCCCGGCCCTTTCCCTGCATGACCAGGTAATGCGATGAAGCTCGTCACCTAAGTTGCACTGCTGTATGATTTGGGCTGGCTGAGGAGTAACCCAGGCACGCTACTGATGTGTAGCCAACTCCTTAAACCACTTGTGATTCAATGGTCTCAGTGCTTGTACTGTCCTATACGGGAGATTTTCTAATTCACCTTAATCTCCCTTGAGAAGTGAGCTGGCCAGCCCAACACCTCCACGCACATTACGATAAAACTGTCTACGTGGGAATTCCTCTCTACAGTTTAACTAATCTGTTTCTTTTCTTCTGAGGAAGCAAGCCTACATTCAAATACTTAGATCAGGTTGCCAGGGGACAGTGAAGTGATGCTATGGATCAGCGTCACCACCACCCATCTGCAGGCAGAAGAAAGCTGTGCTGAAGCCAGGGGAAGGTGAACCTTCAGCCTCAACAAAAGCAGCCGAGTGTCGGCCATCAGGAAAGTTAGCCATCTTTCACTCTGTGTTATGGGCTGGAATTTACTTGTCCCTGCTGATCCCTGGCAGGGCAGGACGCGATGTGCCTACAGTCTTGGCAGCAAGGGTCATGAGCACCACCATGTTGGAGATATTCCACCTGCAGCAGTTTCCAGAATAGCTATATTAGCAAACCCTCATTTTTTAAGGCACGTGTCTATATACCAACTCTTACCCTGTCTAAGAATGTATTTAAAAGAAAAACTGGCATTATTACATCAGTGAAAGTCTTCTAGACTAGAAGCAGCTTTCAAGTGGTTCAAAATGCCTACCACGGTAAGATGAACTGATATCATATTATCAGACACTTTGTTCTCTCTTTTTGGCTGCCAACCTAATGGCTGAGCTATTACAATATCACTGTTCTTATGTTATAGCCTGAAATGTACTCAAGCCTAATTTAAAAATCCACCTTTTGCTCTGAAGCTGAAACCATGTTAGCAGTGACAATGAGGCTCACTAAATCCAAATCGTCACTTACAAAATTTAAAGGCAGGATTTTCTTTGCATCAGATACACTGTCCCTCGAATGATCACATGTGACTTTTCTCTCTAATGAAAGAAAATAGGCCCAATGAGTCAGGGTTGTATTTTTTTAATGCTATAACTTTTTGCTGCGTGGGAAGTAAAAGACAACTTTTGTCTCTCCCCAGGGATGGTGTATTTCCAGATGTATGTAAGAACAAGCAGATATTGCTTAACATCTCAAAGCATTGTCTACAGAGGCTCTGTACATACATACAGCTAACAAGAGAGAAAAGTGCTGGCCCTGGAGAGCTTACAGTCAAAACAGATGAAAGGATGGGGAAGAAAAGAAGTAATATTATCCTCTCTTTTATATATGTGAAAGCAAAGAACAGGGAAAATAGGTCATTTGCCCAAGACTGCAAGGAAAGCCTGTAAATATGGATTTAAACTTAATACTTCCCAAGTATCAGTCCAGTGTCAGAAAAACATTATTTCTCCAAAATCAGTATATTAAGGAAATAACATCAATAATGAAGCAAACTGCAAACCAGAAGGATCATAAATAGAATACCACATAAAATGTGATTATGATAAATTCCGATTTTTGAAAACTTTCTCTCATGTCCAATTTAAACAATTGGCTGTTTCATAAAAGCTGGAAAATATATCCTTGTTGTAAGAAAAGGTGATTGCACAGCAATAACCTTCTATTTTCATTTATAATTATCTACCATAATATATTGATCCCTCTTTTGACCACAACCAAAATTGACTGAAATAATGTGGAAATACAAAGAGAGGAATTCTCTCTTGGATATAGAGAAAAAGGACAAAAAGTATCTATTTATGGAAAACTGATGAAAAAATTTGAACTTCTATCTAACAGCTTCTTGAAGATCTTTTGTTGTTGTTGCATATTTTATACTTTTCACCCCCAGTATTAGAAAAGACTGACTGTATTTCAGTTCAAAAAAATTTAGCTATACTTTAAGACACTCCCCTTTTCAACAGTATCTGTCTTTTAAAAATTAATTCACTCTGGTAGCAAAGACATAAATCCCTCACACTGTCCCCAGAGCCTGTGTCTTTAGGATTATTACAGATTAGATTATTATGGCAAGGAAGATTTAAATCATCTCATTTACCTGAACAGCGTCATAATACATTTTCCTGCCTTCTTCATCTGTCTTGCCCGACATTAGCCATGCCTTGAGCAAATATTCATAAAAGCTATCCCCAAGCCCTCCAATGGAGACGTGATCTAAAAAGGGAGGGAACAGATTCAACAGCAATTTTATCTTCAATCTGGGCAATAAAATACAATTACTGTTCGAAACAGCGGTAGATTAATGCATTTAAACATCTCGTCCTACAGCAATCTTGTAATAAATGTAATCTTGGAACCTCAGAAAAAAACCTTAACTGGTATACAAAGAAAAATTTTTTTTAATTGATTACTTTTTCAGCAGAATAAAGCATCATATTTATTTAATGTCCATATAGTGCCACAGGACATAGGAAAGAAACTTAAGAATTCATAATCTTAGCATCTAGTTCGTGTTTATACTTTACCCCATAAAAAATGCGTTAACCCAAGTTCTTTTTATTTTAAAAATAGGAAACAAAGTAGAAAATGCACTCTAATTTGACAATTTCTTTCCCTCTTAATTGGCAGGCATTGCTTTTATTTGTTGTTTTATTCACTAAAACTCCATTTAAGTCACTTCATAAAAAAGCCAACATGTTTTAGCTAATTACTGCAGAGTTGAATTTCAGGTTTTTAATGGCATTTGAAAAATTCCAATGCATATGTTTAAAAATAATATTACATTTTTGAACATCTGGCTGGTCTTAAAACTCAGCAGTGGCTCTAGAGAAGAAAAGGATACATCAACTCTGCCACATTTATGCGAGATTATTGCTGTCACATTCCTTTATATGGCCCTATGCTTACTGTATGAAATGATCTGGTACTACAAATGCTGTGACTATTCAACTGCACACATTTAGGACTTGACACTGTGAGCAATAACTACACACAAGTCAGGCCCTTTGATGTCAGCCAGACCACTCACGTGGAAGCTATTGATGATCTTAGCTGTTGGCACAAATTTGCACAAACTTGGTGCTAAAAAAATTCTTGGCAAAATTTTAATGGTCTATCATATGACTTTAGCATAAATCTCCTAAATACATAAAATATTACAACTATAAATTGTGTTTCTTTAAATTCCATTAAACTGAGAACATTAGTTAAGGATTTCCTTTATCAAGTTGATACTGCCTGCTAAAATCAAGGTACTTGGCATTTATTGCATCTTCAAGTGAAAGGATTTCCAAGTGCTTCACCAGGGCTGCTGTTTAAAAGTGTCAATTTTACAGTGGGAAAGGGCTCCACTAATTCCATCTCAGAAATCCAGGATGGAGATGTGGGCACATATATTGCGCAGCAAGTCAGTGAGTCATACAACAAATTTCTGGGCATGAGAAAAGGAGAACACGTATGGGGTGATCCAAGCTGACAGACAGAATGAGATGCAGATGTGTTAGTTGAAAGTCCATGGCATAGCTCATGTCTCCTAACATTTAATTCTGATCTTAGCTCCAAAGTTATGCCTCTGTTGGTGGAATTCAAAAGAAGAGAATTTATTTTTAAAATCCTTAATATTTTCTCTTCGTGGAATACATCCTTTTGCCTACTGTGTGGATTGGAAAGCCATGCAAATGTAGATGATGTACTTTTTTCTCTTAAATCTTGACTACCAGTGTTTTCTTTCCCTCCACTAGCCTGTAGCATACAAACAACAATTTAGTTTTCCAAAGGTATCCTTTCCCTTCACCAAACAAATACATTGCATCATCAAACCTGGATTATAAACAGCTCTTTTCCCTCCTCTTTTGAATGAGATTTATTAAATTTCTGGAAAGAATAAACCATTTATTTAATTAAATGTTCATGATTCAAAAGGAAAAGAGGCTTCTTAAAAAAATGAGAACATTTTCTATGATGGAAGGCTGATCTTTGAACAGCAGCATTTAAATGACCTTTATGGTTTCCTAAATAAATTACCATAGAAACCTCTGACATTTGCAAACTAAATAGCACAAGCACAGTTTCATCAATAATAAGCCCTGTTATTATATACATTATTGCAGTAGACAAATCCAACTGACGCATGCTGCAGCAAACCACTGTCAGTTTACTGTCAGAATAACAAGGACTAAATGAATTTACAGGAACAGTGGCAGTGATCCAGCAGTGTCCTTCACAGTTACAGCATTGCTAGATAAATAATGTTCAGAAACTGCTCTCCCCTCCCACTTGATGTTTGAGGGATAATACTTCTGTCTTGTTCCAATTAAGGGTCTGGGTTTTTTTTCTCTGTTGTAATCATCTGAAAAAAAGACTAGAAAAGCAATCTCAAATAAAACATCCTTCAAGTCTTATGTTCCTGATCTTCTACTTTGAAAAAAGATCAATATCTTCAAACAGAGGCAATTGAACTCAAAGAGGCACAACAAGTATAGATCAAATTTGCTCTTGCTGCTTCAGCATGCTAGGGACTGACCAGCATCAACGTTGTGTTCATCATTTGCACATGCAGAAAGCTAATTTCTATGGCAATACTACATGTTATTGGAAAACAGGGACGGTATAAACTTTAAGTTTTCCTGTGCTTGCCAAGAAAACCTGGTGTTTAATGTAAAAGAGGAGTGCATAAGACAATAATATTAAAGATAGGAAGATGTCAAAGGCCATAAGACTGAGCTGGTATTTGACTGCTTAAATAAGGCAGAGACACTAATGGTGTCAACCACTAGAAAAATCAACTCTCATTCAGCTCACCAAATAAGTTACTGCAAGACCGTATAACTAAGCTTAATGCCAGACTAAATAATGCCCCAGTTCAGCCACATGCATTTGTTGACTCTCAATACTGTTGCATGAAATAAGGTAATTGGATCCAAATTTCTACTTGGGGAAGTTGTTGGCTAACCTACCTCCAAAAAGTTCATTTTTTGTGGCTGATTAAAGCCAAGGAAGTAGGTAACTGAAACTGGTTGAACATGGGCTCACAGACTCTATGGGGGCCTTCTAACCAAATCCAGTGCCTTTTGCTTCCAATGAGAAGTTTTAATGTTTTATAAAGCCATGCTAAGCCAACATAGGTAAGCAGTGGGCAAACGTCTTTTAGATCTGTAAATGTAAATAACATAGCTTATAGAAACAGGCCAACTGGAGTCAAGTGGTCATACATACTGAGTTGCCACCAGCCTGGTGGCACAGTGACCTCAAAGAAGCCTCAAAGTGTAGCAGATCACATTTTTTTTTAAATGAAGGGGACACTTCTAATTCATAAAGGAAATGGCCTTAGTCTTGATGGGACAATACAACTGAGCATCACGACCTTTCTGGACATCTTTTTTCTTTTTTTTTTTTTTAAACTCATAGACTGATACACAGCATTCAAAAAGTATTTTATTCAATAGAACATTTGTCCTTTGCCTTTGCAAAAACTATCTAATATATCCAGACTGCAGCCAGTCCCATATAGACTTCAAAACCTCACTTTCAGCTTAGGTACCTCCTAAGCAAATTATTATATTGAAGAACTTCTCAAACCCTTCCCATCTCTGGTATTTTGTAACCACCTCCAACACTGCTATAATGTTGTTGTAATGTATAATAAGAAAAGGGTCAGTGATCAGGAAGGAGCTAAGCAGTTCAAGTGCTCAAAGCATTTTATTATACCCTTTCCCTTCTAATTTTGGTGTGTCTGATAATTGTTCCAAGGGAATTAATGCCATCACTGTTCTGTTCAGTTTGCTTCCTTAATTGTTTGCCAACAGCATTAAACTTCAACAGAACTCACAGCTGGTATTAACTGGAAAGACTTCTTTAATGTCCGTTGGGCTACGCTAGTCTAAAAATATGAAAACCAATCCAGATAAGCTGGTAATGTTTCCTTAAACAGCTGGTTTAGAGAGCATTTTAGACTCTTCAATAAAAGACTTCCTGGAAAGGACTTTGTAGACTACAAAGCATGCATATTCAGACATTTCCCCATTTATATAAGCCATATTGAAAGATCAAAAGTACATTAAAATACAGCAAGTAGAATTATTATTTTTAAGCATGTAATATTTTTATATTATACAAAAACTCAGAGATAATGTGAGGAATCAACAAAATATGTAACAGGGATAGAAAGAAGTTAACGTCTAAAAATAGCATACTGATATGTTCATAGTACTGAAGAACTGATCTACTTACGCTGGCCCCATTGGCCACTACTGGGATTCAGATAGTTGGGGTAGAGGCCTTCTGGTTTATCCAGTCGATTCAGAACTTTTCGGATGTTCATTACCTATTAGAAGGGTACAAAACACTAAGCACTGATCCAGTTTTCCAAAAAATAAAACAGCATCAGTACAAAAGTCTTAAAGTGCAAATATCCCTTAAAATAAAAATAGTATAACTCAAGACATGCACTGTGTGTCAGAATACTTCTATACACTCACATGATTTTTAATAAAGATCCTCTCAGCTAATGTCACCATGTAAACAAGTTCTGCAAAACCTCCAGAGTTTCTGTGTCAAGGGTTGGTAAGGAGACGGGACACTAGAAGCAAGCTCCAGAATATCTTGCCCCACCACAGGAGACTGAAATTCATGGCGGTTAGTTGCCTTAACTAAGCACAGCTACTTCAGCATTACGTCCCTCATATATCCAAACTAGAAACGGTATTATGTTTTAAGGCCATCACCTAGTTTAGATGCAGCAGTGACCTGGAAAGCTGCTATGACGGGAAAGCAGAGCGCTGCTGGAACTGGGCTTCATGCAGCAACCCTGCCCAGCAAGAGCTGATCGGGCTCCAAGATCTCCCCGGCACCCTGAGGGACCCCGCTGCAGGGGTGGCCCAGGGACACGGTCACAGTCCGCATGCTCTGTGGCTTGACTCATCCACCAGCACAGTTCATCGCAGAGCACATGAAATAATTTAGACTGAATTTTAATATTCACAGAAAAAGCAAATTTAGCAACTTGGGAGAATGAAGATCATGACAAACGCAAACCAGAAATCTCAGCAAAGCTGTTCAGTCCTTTAGGTTGGTGTAAGTAGTATTCATGTTAGTAGCATTCATTAGAAGTAGTATTCATCACTGCTTTTAGAACTACTACTAAAAATTTGGAATCTCAGTATTAATTAGATTTTTAGATAAATAACATGGGCCAGAAGGCATAATATGTCATGTGTTACTTGGAACAGGACTACAAAACTAAAACAAGTGCAAGTTGAAAAGCGAGAAAGAGCGAGCAAGGCAGAGAGAGAGGCAGAGAGAAGGAGAGAAAAAGAAAAGATGTAGCATATTAAGAACAGGATCGACATACTATTTAAGCACCAAAATGAAAAAGTAAAATTTGCTTGAGAACTGAGGGCCGGGGTCAGAGGGGATTAGTAGGTATTACAACTGTCTTATAAAGGAGTTTTTTATTCTCTTTTGTTCTTTTCCCCAAAGAACGTTTGGAGCACATTTTATAAAAGACAATTCAATGGAAGGGCTTTCTGACCTCACTGACAGCAATGACGTCATCTTGCATTTTAAAGACAAAACTTACTGCAATGACGGCAAGGCAGCCCTGGCCCTTTGCTTTCTACAAGTATCACACGTTATCTCCAATATAACATTCATTTTTATTTTCAACACATTCAGGAAAAGTGCTGAAGAGAACTCCATGGTCTGACTGTTTAATGTAATATTAACTTACAATATAAACAAAAGTGATACATGTTATGGGGCCTGGTAAGTGCTAGATACAAGAAGATGCATCACAGTAACTTTGGAACAGGTCTCTCTCTATATAACTAACATAAAAATGCAAAATTGATTAGGGTCTGCCTAGAAAATATCCACCTCCTGTGATGAATATTTACAACTGAGGTAAATCCAAATCTCTCCCCAGGGATATTTAATCTCCCTCTTAACATGTGATTTATCTTTAGATCATGATTTTTCCTGAACAGTCTAACCTTTTCAGCAAACAGCGGGTTTCCAGACAGGTGGCTCAGGTGTATGAACTCCAGGTGCAATGTTCCAAACTCTGCCAAAATGCTGCTGCCGCCAGAGGCCCACGGCCAGTTTCGACCGATCCCACTAAAGCAGGGGTGGAGGGAAAAGAGAAACAGAAAACAAGCATGAGCATCTATAAGGCAATGCTAATAAAATAAATCATGTAATGGCTATAATTTATTAACAGAAGGTAATGAATTTAAAAAGTTTTCAATATCTGCCAAAAGAGTCATGCTTCGGCAGCCTTCCGTGACTTTGTAACAGGACCTTGGACTATTTCAGTCCGCTTCTGCTCTAGGTTTATAAGACCACTTCTTGCAACAAGCCAGTCTTTTAGTTCATGAATAGCTCTATTACACATATCATTGTATCAGTTATGACATCATATTTAAAGAAAATATAATAAAAACATTCTCAAACCTCACCTGCTTTCCCTGCATCTAGCACAACAAACTCCAGTCCTAACTGTCCCCATCCTTCTACAGGGCAAGTGTTTATTACCTTAAAATACGAGATCTTAAGGGGAGTAGAATTCTTAGGCATTGTCTGACAGGGCATTTTTATCAGGATGAGTAATTTCAATTTTAATTAAGACCCAAGGATACTTCACAGCAAAATTAATCCCTGGTTTTGTGCTTAGAGGAGAGAAAAATGAATTTATTGCTAAATCCCCACTAGAAACTACTTCTGGTTGAAATTCAGGAGAAAAACTTTCTTAATGTTTCATTAAAAAAAGCTTTTTTCCCCCTTGAAATTTCCATCAGCAATATTCAGAATAAAAATGAAATTAAAGAAAAGCTAGCCAACTTTCTTGAGCATCTGGATGCACAATGACATATCAGAGCAGCACATTCCTGCCATGAGTGTTAGAAATAAGTAGACTTATTAAATGCTGGAATGTCTTCCTTTTTTATAGTTCTAAATAGCATTAAAAAGCACACACCCACACAGGCACATATATATGCATGTATATGAATTTCTTAATACTAGTTTTGCAGACAAGCAGTCACTAGAGTCATAAGTTAGCACTTACACAAGTATGAAAATAAGGTATTCTTCCCAAGTTAAAATGCGATTCATATTTTGAAAAGAAAAAAAAAAAACAAGAAATCCAGCTTCAGTTCATTATAGTGGAGGTTGTCAATTCTATTAAAATTTCTTCTTCAAAAGGTCAAATATCTATGAGTAAATTTCAATCGATACAAAGAAATGAAATCTCCTGTAAAGTTATTTCCCCACTAGCCATATTAATACATTATTTTGAAATTTCTATCATACACAAAAAATAAAAACATATCATTCAACTTTAAAAGCAAAGTAAAGACTATGAATAAAGAACACGTTTGTGTTTCTATGGCCTGGCTTTAATCCCTGCATTGCCTTATGTCTGTCCAGCCTTGAGCTGAAGGTGCCTTTGGAACCCACTAAGGTACTACCAAAAATAAACCTAGAATATTACCTACTGATAGATGTACTTATATCCTATTTCTGAAGTACCTTAGCATCTGTAAAATACTCCCCACAGGTATACTATGGATTTTCTTTTTTCTAGACCATAAAAAGCATTGAAATGACTAAATTTGTTTTGAGTGCTGAGTGGTGGTGGGAACTTGGTGGAGCAAAAGGAAATACATCTGATGAGGCTCCTCTGACTGCCCACAAAGGTTCAAGAGACTGACACACGTTAAGTCCTCAGATACAAATGATTGCCCAAAACTCCAAAGGAGAATAACCTTTCTAATCTTAACTGAAAACAAAATCAATAATGAACTGAAGGTATTGCAAAGACATACACAACCCAACTTCTATATGATATTTATATGACAGAAACAGAACACAAGCTTTATGGGATCTAAATATCTCATTGATTTAAAAGCAACCTCACTGTGCTTTTGACATTTGATGCAAAAAAAAAAGTGAAGAAAAAAACGATCTGTCTTACAAGCTGTCTGCACTTTAATCTACCTTGGGTCAGAATTTAACCAATTGGTGCCATAAAGCCTTGAATATCATGGAAAATAAGATCAAGGTGAGTACCACAGACAATGTCTGGAAACCTCCCATCTATGGATTGGAGAGCTTACATCTACAGACTGGTCATTCACCCAAGAAACAGGTACAATTTCTGGGGCGTACTGGCCAAAATCCTGCCTAACTGCTGACTTCTGGAACAAATGATTTTAGCTTGTCCTCAGGTCATCTGGGTTAAAAGAGATGACATAACACTCTACTGATAAACAAAGCTGCTTCCCCTCTCCCCCTCCCCCCCAAAGTGAAATATTTCAAAATTCTGAAAAGTTACCATGTTTTGGTGCAATAAGCCAAAACCCAGCTTTTTTTTCTATTAAATTGCTCAGTAAATCTCAAATTGGAAATATTGAGCTGTTCCTGCAGCAATGCACCAACCAAATTTGGCTGAAATTGTAGTAAGTTCCTACTTCGCACTCCATCAGATCTTTTGTTGATATCAACGTATTTTGTCGGAACATTTTGACGTACTGCATTTTGGCAACCAGAAGAATTTCCAAACAGAGCTATTGAAAGGTTTTCTGCATGCAGCAATGTATTCACTACAAGTTTTACTATAAGTAGCAGGTTCTTCTTATGTAGGATGGTGTGAGAAGGTAAACTTGCATTCTTTACTCTTAGTACAATAAAAGTAGGAAGAAACATCCATGCTGCATCTATGTACTTTTTAGGGTGGTTTTTATTGCTTTGATTGGGACAGGTGATCAAAAAGGAAAAGCATGGACATATTTCTGGCAACTCTGCAAAATGATTATGACAAGGTTAGGAGAAACCTGCTGGTTTTGACTCATGGGCGTTGTAAGTCAAAATTGGCAAGCTTGTTTCAACAAATGGCAGAACCAAAGAACTGAAACTTCAGTGTCTTTAGCTGTTTTTCCTGCAACCTCAGCTGTGCAGGTCTGCTATCCCATCACATATTTCATCTTTGGGAGCAGCAAAGCAGCCAAGTTCTCCATATTCCCTCTGAATATCTGGAGGGGTGGAAACAGCAGCCACAGTGCTGCTTCTGGTTCCATTCAGCTCTATCTTTATTTTAAGGTGATATTCCAGAATGCAGGACAATCCAGATAATCAGCTCCCAAAAAGACTTTATGAGACCCTGGGAGATATTCAACAAAGCTCTCAAACATACAGAATAAGAGAGATTTCAACCTTTTCAACCAGGGAAGGCAGGTTTTTAACAGACTCTTTGGCTTAAAGAAAGGAAACTGAAGATGGGTGCTTTTATTTTTTTAAGTGAATTTTCCTAAGTACTGCTGTTTTTTCCAACTTTGTTTCTATTACAGAAATTCATATTAAAGCATGACCATCACTATTTCATGATGAAATTTCCTATTTATTTTATAAACTTTGTTACTGAACACTGGGTTCCACAGACTCTGAAATACAGTGTTTCTAAATCTTTTGTGGTTCCCTCTCACAGCAAATATGAGACCGACTGACCTTGGCTGCTGGTAACTCAGCCAGTATTTTCCTAGTAGACCAACGTTGATCCTTTCGAATGTAGGAACAGAAAGTATGACTGCGGAAGCACTTCTAAAATGTCCAAAATATATGTGGAGAGGGGAATCACAGCGGAAAAATATTTAAAGTTTTTTTAAATTAGAAGTTCAGCAGCACAATACTTACAAGATTTTTTAAAAACTACATTACAACTCCTATATATAACAGCAGCTAATTTTTGTGTGAAAGGAACAGGAACTCCTGGGGGCAACTGAACAAATAGTTTAAAGGGTCAAAACACTTACGTGTCACAACACTTGTTCCTGTCTCTGTGGACAGCGTGTTTACCACCCCCAACCTTTTCCAGAGGGTGTCAGGATGACTCCACCAGCATGAGACTGAGTCACACAAATAGCAGAGGATGCTCTGCTTGCACTTGGCTGGGGAGGGGAGCAGACTTCAGAAAGTCAGTGTTTAATGCAGAAGGCAGAAGCAACTTTAAGGGTTGATATGCTTCTGCAGGCACAGCCAGTATACAAGGTGAAGGGCCAGAAGAAGAGAGACCCACTAGCAATAACTGGAAGCATCTGTGAGCTGCCACTGTCAAAAGTTTTAGTATTAAATATGAAAATAACACTATACAATCCTTTGGGGCTTTTCTAACGCTGATCTATTTTTCAAAAAAGCTACTCAAACCATGATGGTGGCAAAGTGTGACCCTAAGAAGAGCCTGTTTAAATACACGAGTCACGAGACTCAGGCTGCAGTAAGTGGGTCGCGCCTGGTGCTGCCAGGAGTGCTAGCGAGGAAGGCAATCCTCATGCAGGAGAACACCACTTACAGCGGCAATTGGCTCAACTTAATCCTATTTTAGTAGGAAGCCTCACAGACAGAAGGTCACCTGGCCCATCCGATGGCAGCGCCCCGTCCCTGGGCCACCCGCCGCAACTGGGCACTGTCCCTGAGGGAGGCCAAGGACACATAGCCACACAGAGGTTTTCCTGAAACTTTTTGAATCTTTTTTTTCTCCTTATTCCCCCTCCTGCTTCCCTTAGGGTGTATTTCATGCCCCTCCTTGTGGCTCACCCCCAAAGTGTGAGTATCTTTTAAACAGAAAAAAAGTAGAATTATTACTTTTTTTTTTTTAATGAAAGAAAGGATCCCCACCCCACCCCCTGCAAGAGAGACCTGAATTGCCATTCGGTCTTACAGCCATTTAGTAGAAACTACTCAGATAATTCTGCAAGTATAATATGACCGTTTTTCCAAATTTTAGCCTTAAAATTTTAACACCGCAGGACTAAAAAGCACGGCTCATAACCAAGGCTGCATAATTCAGCATACTGACATTGTGTATCCACTGAAGGACTGACCATAACCGCAGACGTGGAAATGAGAGAGCAGAGAGGGTATTCACAGAAACGAACCTCTCCAGGGCTCCCTTGACAAGCAGTGCAGAGAGAGAGCGGAATTAAATCACTTTTTAGAGGAGATTAAGCTAGAGATGGGCTCTTTCCCTCTGCAGAGCAAACCTAGGGAGACCAGACTCACCTACACTTAGTCCTTTCGTGATGCCCAAATCTCCCCAAGATTTCTGTTAGCTTCTCAGATATCAGATTAATTTTATGACTCTTTAAAAAGTAGATATGGAGATTAACACTTTATAACATTATATTTTTAATTCTTGAATTATAAAATAAGATTTTTCCTATCTGAGATTTTATTTTTAATGCTCTCTTTTTGAGCAGGCCACACTTACAATGACATTTATTTAAAATATTGCAAGAAAATTATTGAGAAGATTAAATTAAAAAAATAAAGAAAATCTTTCTGCAGTACTGTGACATAAAAAACACCTCCAAGTCTATGAAACTTGTACACCTAGCCAGTCACAGGCACACAGATGGTGCCATAGGTTGCTCATTACAGTTCTGAATTAGTAAAATAAACAAGTTAACACAATGTGTTATGAACATGTCAGACATTTCCATCATAGATGTAATACATGTCAGTTTTATTATTTCCTCTGCAATATTTCAGTCCAGTGAGCAAAATCTGCAAAGGGACATTCCATTTTGGCTAAACTGGTGATTATTTCTATGCATGGCTCTCTTCTTCTTCTTTCGAAATAAATGTCTTCCTTTTATAAAAGTCAGTATATGTACATAATGACCAGTCACTGCATTTCTAATAAAATGCTTATACAGTATAAAAGCCTTCAGTCTATTTCTTATCTGCCACAACCATTCTTTTATAATAATATTTTAATTAAATTAAGTCAACTAAGTCTCCTTAAAATAAATGAAAGGATGTCAGTACAAAGTCAGGTTTTCACCTATATGCTCAATGTCTATTTCTAATTTTAAACAAAATATATTTAAAAGATTAAGTTTCTACAGAAACATAGATAGCATAAGATATGTCAAAAAGATAAATAAAACTTAATTGCTTTCAGCATTTACAAGGCAAATGAATGGACTTAATAACAAACAATTAGTATGTTCTAAATATATATTTTGTGACACATACTCCAACATAATAATAAGTTAATAATGGGAAAAAATATTTCATTGGTACTATAGTTGCATACTGTGATTCCCTGAGGAATACAGCTGAGGAGTCACTAAGGCAGCCAAAAAGATGGTTCTTGGAGGCCGTTTTCATAGAATATCTAATGTTTCATACATTATTTAGGATTGCCACCTCTGAAAATGCTTTCATAAGAATGATCTTTTTCATCTTGCCCTGAATGGAAGCATTTGTCAATATATATGTCAATTTGTCAATATATCATAAAAATAAATGAAGATCACCAGAAACCAATGCTGATCATTAGACACACATCTCTTGCTAACAATTTGCTAAGAGAGAATTTAAATCAAAAACCATACACCAAACCAGGGAATTAAAGGGTGATCAGCTGTTGATAGTCTAGAGAAGAGGTTCTCTGCAAATGCCAGTGCTGCGTCTTTGTCCTTTTAATACTGCAGCTACATAATGTTAATCATGCACGGTTTACGATTTAATTTATAAAGAAGCCGTGATGAAGAATAAAGTTATTTCATTAGAGGTTCACGCTTTTTGAAACAAACAAAAACAATGCCCATGGAGCACACAAGCAACGCCTGCTGGAGTTTCAACTACTGCATTTGATAAATTACATCCTCAGAAGATATTTCAGAAGATGGTTCCCTTCACACATTCCCCCAAAGGGTACAATATAGGAGATCTTGCTGTAAGGGACTGTTTTCACAAGCACTGAAATCGATCATTTATTTGTTAATGCCTCATAGATACTCAATGTATTTCTGTTTTCCCCATAGCTGGACAATCCCCTGAGCCCATATTTTATGGAGGAAATATGGGAACACCAAGATCTGAGGTGTGCCCGAACCACAACTCAACTCTTCCACCCTAGCCTAGAGGCACGTGCTGTCAGCACAGCACCTTGTGTGCAAGGTCAAACAGGGACATCCATGACGGGGCTGGCACTCTACCTGTGTGCTTTTAGTCTCAGCACCAACTGTGAAACACCTTCCCGTCCAGCTTCCAATAAATTGCAATTAGTTTTTTGCACTCCTCTGTGAACCCTATCTCCCCCCAAACAGCATCAGCCAAGGAAGGCAGAACACCTGCTGGTGTTCTGACTTTTCCACGGTATCTCTTTTCCTAGAAAGGAAAATTATAATAATCTGGTTAAGCATTTCTCACACAATGTCTCAACAGCTGGAGACAGCACAAAAAGAAACTTAAATCAGTCAGCTAGCCTACACAGTAGTTTTTTGATGTCTGCTTTATTCCTCTGTTTTGCTAGAGTCTTTTAGGCAAATGCTAACAGCTGGTTAGTTTTTCAGCTGTGACAATGAATGCGCAACTCCCGCTGCCCTTGCCTAATCATTGCCCAGCTGGTAGCTTCCTGCGCAGCTGAGCTGCCCTCTCTCAACACCAACTGACACCAGCAATTACCTGGTGAGGCCATTTCTAGAGATGCTGACTCAGCAGGAGGAGGCAGCCAGTGAATTAGTATCATCAGCAACTGTGGGATGAGGACTAACGATAAAAGTGGTTACTCAATTTTACAGTGCTACAGGGAATGAAAAAAATTCTGTGCTGTAATGTCAAATACAACGCAAATGGTTTGCATACTGTAACAAATGAGAAAATGAATAGGTATAGTCCCCAAAGCTATCAGTTTGAAAACATTAATTTTGTCTATTTGCCTAGTCATATTCAGTGTCATCACTAATGTACCCTGATCTCCTGGCAACTTCAGTTCTGCCAGTACAGGAGATTCATCAGTTTGTACTGGAGGCACATGCACATCACCTGTGGACTGAGGACTAGAAATGAGAGTAGGAAAAGTCAGATTACTGTGGCTGACCTTTCGTCATGTGGGAAACAATCAGGACAGCTCCATACAGAGAAGCTAATAGGAAATAGCTCTTAAAAGAAGATCTCCAACTTTTCTTCATGAGGTTCGTCACGCCTTTCAAAGCTAATGTACGTGGCACACTTTCCAGTACAGACATTATGGGGATGTCTGTTTGTAATAGCACAAGAGAAGAGCAAACAGTTTCCTTGTGCCCCCATTAATTTTAGGGAGGAAGATGGGACCAGTCAGAATACTTTTCAGATCCTTGAGGATGAACAGTTGTTTAAGAGACCTAGGCACATCAGTCACATTGCCAGAGATTAAATTTTCCAAGAACAAGTTACCCTCTTGCCAACTTTTTTGCTTTCACCTTTGTTAGGAGACCTGTGAAGCAACCTTCAGAGATCTCCTAGAATGGTCACTACTTTCTCATGATACTTGCAGGCAAAAAATGAAAATGCTAAACAATCATGGAATAAATTTCAAGTGGCCTGATCTTGGTCAAGATGACAAGTCCTGCAGGCAGTTTCTCTAGAAACTGGTCTGAACAGCAACACAGATTGAAGAGAAATGTTTATGTAAAAGCAGGAAGGAAACAGAAGGTGCAGTAAAACATTAATTTGAGGAAAAGAAAAGAAAATACAAAACCAAACCAGGATTAGTTCTAGCTGTGGGAAAGAAAAGAAGCTTAAGGCAACCTGCAGTTTTCTTTTCTCTGCTTAGGTTGTTACATCCCTAGTATTTGGTATACTAAAATACAAAGCAGAAAACAGATGGTGCACCTGTGGAGTCAATGAGAGGGAGAGTTGGCCGTGAAAATGCCTGTACGAGGGGAAGGGGCTCTATATTCACAGGGATGGAGAAAAAAGTATGAAATCTCCAATAACAGCCTAGACTATGGTCTTCACCAGGACAAGTCCCCACCTCCCAGAAGGATCCAGTCAGTGGTGAAGGTGTTGGAAGGGTGTGTGTATTTAAACACATAGAGAGGAGGCTAGAGAGTTATCCCTGCTCAACGTCCAAGTCATAGTCCATGAAAACCCACTAAGCACCCTTAGCCCAGTAAAACGTCACTGCTCAATACCATCCCAAAACTTATGGTCATGACAATAGCACCAGTCTCACTATGGTGAAAACTACTTGCTCACCCTTAGGTCAGCATGGTGGTCCCGGGGAAAATACTCAAGTGAGTGGACACTGAAAGGAATGGAAATAGGAGAGGCAGAGGGAGCAGAAAGAACCAAAAGATGGGGGGAGACCACAAGGCCAGCAAAAAACAAGATAAGAGGAGACAATCTCACCTGGCCATGGAGCAGAGCCCAGCGACAGTGTCTGTGGGAAGAGCATGCTTTACCACACACATTCAAATCTGCCAGCTGCTAAGGAAGAAAACAGGACACCTTCTCCGAGGGCTCTGAAAACCATCAGGCACCAACAGATACTTCTTTTGTGATCCATGAGTTTTGAACATCTGGATTTGGCAATACTGTGTTGCTTAATGCTTAAAGTAACTGGAGTATCTTAATCTTACCACTGCATTCAGGCTGTTCAGCTGCTTTGTTTGTGTCAAATTTCTGTAGCATTTCTCTGTGGAAATATAACTGAATCTCTTTAGGACTTTACTGGCAGGGCTTTACAATCACTTCTGAGTGGCTGTCTGCCCTGTGACACTTATAACATTAATGGTACCCAAAAGGAGGATCAAAGCTTGTGGAACTGCCACCGTGAAGCAAACTAACAGAGCAGAAAGCTTAGGTGTATGCATCACATGGAGGACTGTGAGAAGGAGGGACAATTAGTAGCCAAGCAGTACATAATTTAAAATGTCATTATTAGAAGTGGCAAGTGTATAAATGTATTTTTCAGTGGCACCATCTAAAAATGTACTAAAACTGTACTTATTAATGTAATCATCTCTGATAAAAATTATCTATTTAAGCAAGGCACAGCCCTACATATTTCTGCTGCAATACACTAATGAATAAACTAAACAATTCATGTTTCCTATTACTTTATGCGCTAAACGTTTAATTAATCAATTTCCAAGGGCTAAAAAAGCAGGAGGGAATACAACACAACAGAGCAAGGTTCGAGATAGTAAGTACCAGCATGGACTACTTTTAATCAAGTCCCTGAAGTAAAGTGAAAATAACAGGAAATGGAAAGTCATGAATAGAAGTCTACAGCTCTGCCATCCAAGCGATAATAAATTAGATGGTGTAAAAGAAGGTGGTATTAGAATAAAATTCCCTACAGTAACAACTTTTATAATTCAGTGTAAGTAGGTTTAGTGACAGCCAAAAAAAAAGAAAAAAGAAAAACTCACAATCCTGTTCTGGGAAGCCAATGAAAAACACATTCTAAACAGATATTTGCTGATAAAAAAAGTTTTGAGGGAGTCCATAAAAAATACCACTTATATATGCTCTCTTCCTCTCTGACATGCCTTTTAGTACTAAAAAACAAACAAGTGAAAAGTACCAAGGCATGTTTCTATGATGCAGATTCTGCACCAGTGATGACTTCTAGTTCAGGCTAAAACCACTCCTAATCAAATCAAAAATTATAGTGTAATGGAATATCGTGAAAACAATATCTTCTTTATCAGAAGAGCAGGAGTCACACTTTCAAGGAAAGTCACTACTGATCTTCTGGACAGGACAAAATCCAAGTATTGGGTCTTTCTAGTTTGATGAGGAGTCTTTCAAAGCATTCGTTCAAATTTATTGTTCTTGGTATTGCATGTGGCATGACTGAATGTTTGAACTGGGAATCAAAATTATTGCACTAACTGCATAGCTCTGTTGTTAAAAAGAGTTGGCTGATAAGTTGCAGAGATCTGTTTTAAGCAGTTTTGAAGCTACCATTCATATTAAGGCTTCTATGCCACAGACATTCTGACTGACAGTCAATTATTTCTTGTTTTAATACAGCTGTTGTGTCAACAGTAGTTTTAGATACTGGACAGCTTGTCACAAGACTCACAGCTGTGATACTCTTATGATATAACATCGACTTATAAATGCCATAGATTACAATGCATTAACAATGCATATGCATTAACAGCTATGTAAGTCAATCTAAATGCGTATAACAGACACCATTGCTGTCAAAAGAAGGCTGCCTCCAGTATCGACTTCACAGATTCTGCAACAGCTGAATGAAACACTGCGAAAATGGCATTCTGGTTCATCAAAAGGGACAGCTTTTCTAGATATGAAAATTTGAAGCAGTCTTTTTCAGACTAGGGTTTCTAAAGGCATAATCTGTTTTGACAAATGCTTTGAGAAAAGTAAATCGTTAAGTTATTCAGTTGTGGTTCTACCAACCCCTGAACTTCACCTTTGATCTATTTATAACTGCTTCAAGCAATACTTTTACACACTTGCTCTCCATCTTACAGCTGAGCTATTTAAAGGAAATCAGTGATGGTGACTCTCACAGATAGCTAGACACAGCACAGGATAGCTTAATTCTCAGAGATGCAGTAAAAATTGTGGTCCAGGACAACCTGATTATACCATAATGAGAAAAAGAAAAAAAAAAGGACAAACATTACCCCGAAAAATCACTAAAGTCAGATTAGGTAGGACATGTATTTTTAAAGAAAATTGAACTTTGTTCCATCATCTTTTTGCAATAATCCATGTTTTAAATTAGGATACCAGGATACTTTAAAGTAGTGAACATCTTAAAGAAGGGAGTTTTCCATTCAATTACCAAATAATTCAGTAGAGCTGAAAAAGGTTGAAAGACCTATGTTCCCTTGGCCGGGCAGAAAAAATAGTAAGTACAAACATTTCTTGTAAAAGTAATTCTGAAACAAATAATCACGATCCACGCATTAATACTTATGACCATACTTAAGATTAAGATATTTCTTTCAAGACTTTGTAAACTAGATTATTAGATGATAAAGAGGATGGCATTAAGTATTGAATAAGCTTTTCTTAAAAGTAATGAGGCTATAATCAATACAATGAAAATACAAATAATAAGAGATGAAGTGAAATCAGCATGAAAGGATTACTATTTAAAATAATTGATCAAAGGCTCAGAAAACACATTTCTTGAATCCTGCTGAAGACAGTATGTGTATTTTCTTTTCCTGCATCAGCACACACTGTTTCATTAACCATATTGAAAAAGTTTCTGAATATGTAACAGTGTACATATAAGGGAAGCACGTTGCCTTTTTCTTTTAATTCTTGATGAGATCAGTGATGCCATAGTTTTATAAAGAATTTAAGAAAAACAGGTTTCTCTCCTAGTTTGAGAAAAACATTCAATGAAAGTTTTTAAACTTTGTTTGTAATCTGTCACTCCAGTCAACGGCTTAAGCACAAAAATCTGTACTTTAAGCTTTTTTTTTTTTTGCTTTTTTGATTTACAGATGTAAAATAGAATAGTACAGCATGAATAGTAAAGGATCATCTTGCAAGATGTGCATTACTTGTTTTCCAAACTAGAATGAAGACCTTTTCCGGAACAGAGTATATTTTGAATAGGTATTGCACACTGGTTCCCCCTGCACAGGGGAAATCATGCCTATCCAACCTAATAGCCTTCTATGATGGAACGACTGGCTGGGACATGAAGGGAGAGCAGAGGATGTTGTCTACCTTGGCTTCAGCAAGGCTTTCAACACTGTCTCCCATAACATCTTCATAGGCAAGCTCAGGAAGTACGGGCTACATGAGCAGACAGTGAGGTGGACTGAAAACTGGCTGAACAGCAGAGCTCAGAGGGTTGTGCTCAGTGGCACAAAGTCTAGCTGGAGGCCTGTAGCTAGTGGTGTCCCCCAGGGGTCAATACTGGGTCCAGCCCTGTTTAACTTATTCATCAGTGACCTGGATGAAGGGACAGAGTGCACCCTCAGCAAGTTTGCTGATGATACAAAACTGGGAGGAGTGGCTGATGCACCAGAGGGCTGTGCTGCCATTCAGAGAGACCTGGAGAGGCTGGAGAAGTGGGCAGAGAGGAACCTCATGAAGTTCAACCAAGGCAAGTGCAGGGTCCTGCACCTGGGGAGGAATAACCCCAGGCACCAGTACAGGTTGGGGGTTGACCTGCTGGAAAGCAGCTCTGCGGAGAAGGACCTGGGAGTGCTGGTGGACACCAAGTTAAGCATGAGGCAGCAACGTGCCCTTGTGGCCAAGAAGGCCAATGGTATCCTGGGGTGCATCAGGAAGAGTGTTGCCAGCAGGTGGAGGGAGGTGATTCTCCCCCTCTACTCAGCCCTGGTGAGGCCACATCTGGAGTACTGTGTCCAGTTGTGGGCTCCCCAGTACGAGAGAGACATGGAGCTACTGGAGTGAGTCCAGCAAATGGCCGCAAAGACAATTAAGGGACCGGAGCCTGCAGACTGTTACCCTGAAGTCTTGTGGCCCTACCCTGAAGGGAGGATGTAAAGAGGATGGGACCAGACTTTTCAGTGGTGCCCAGTGATAGGACAAGAGGCAACGGGCATGAACTGAAACACACAGGAAGTTCTGTCTGAACATAAGGAAATACTGTGAGAGTGACTGAGCACTGGAATAGGTTGCCCAGAGAAGTCATGAAGTCTCCTTGACATAACTCCCTGCTTGAGCAGGGCGGTGGACTAGATGATCTCTTAAGGGCCATTCCAGTCTGAACCATTCTGTGATTCTGTGGTTCTGTGAAGACGACAGTGCACAATTGTCTTTTGTGAACCAGAGAGACTTTGAGTTCATAAGCCATCAAAACCAACTATTTTTAAGTTTGTTACCAGTAACTTAAAATAGGTGTATCAAGTCTATCAAAACTATTCATTTCTTGACTTTTACAAAATTACAAATTTTGGAATATGAGAGCAGCACCTGGCCCAAGTCAGAAAGAAGATGGCTCTGCTTTCGCAGCCTCATCTCTTTTGGGTAAGCAGATTGAAAAGGGCAGCCTCAAAGGCCAGGAAATCTCAAGGGCGCTATCTCGATTCTGAATCATCTTTGCTGTGCGGGTGAGGGCTAGGCTGGCATACACAAGGCCTCTCTTCCCCCACTGTAGCAGACAATCACAAAGCACGATCTCTGCAACAGCTGCTATCTCTGCAGACAGCAAAATGTCTGCTTCTGATCCTCTGAAGTGTGTAAGGCATGTTTAGTCAATATGGAAATCCAAAGCACTACATGACTGATTAATGAGAAACCAATCTGGCTCACACAAAAGAAGCTATACAAGTAAAAAGGATTGAAAAAGGATAAGAAAAAAAAAAACCTGATTGTTTGCTTCAGAAAGACTCAAGAGATTCTGAAATATAAAAACTCCCATATCAAAGGATTAAGTACTGAACTGTTCTAGAACAACACAAAATATAAGTAATGGTGATGCCATGGTTTTGTCCAATGTTCATTCTCTCTTTCTGTTGCTCTTGAAGGACAGAAGTAAATGGATGTGATTCTGAGCCTGTGCCAAAGGGCTGAATCATCAGTTGCTCTGAGAAGACAAGTATTCTGCTAACTCAAAAAATATTTAAAAAAAGAGGTTTGGAGAATTCATGAAGTTACCTAGTATCAGAATTTGCAACAACTGAACATGTAACGTATTCATGGAACAATTTTCTTGTAGATCTTGAAGAAATGGTTTGACAAATATCCATCTGGAAAATCTCAGGTGTAGTTGCATCACTGTCAGAACAGATGGACTAAATATATGACTTCTGCCTTTTTTTCTACGATTATTTCATTTAGGATATGACTCAGAAATCATCCAATAAAGCAAGAGAAAGCTAAATTTTACATTCCTGATGAATTAAGCTTTTTAAAAGTAGTAGTAAAAGGAATTTTAGAGTTTCTCTATGCATTATAGGGGGAGGAGGAAGCAAGTAAAACCCATAAACATCCCTCGTCTTATTTTTAAGGTGTGCATTATCAAAGCATCTGTGGTATGTGATTCAACAGAACCGGTCTATTATGTACAAAATGAACTGCTCTTTAGCTCAGAACTAAACACAAGTTTAGTTCACTGAGAACCAAGCTTGTGAACTTCTACTACTCATTGGTAAACCTTGGACACTAGTAAACCTCAATTGTATAACAGGCTGAATACTAAAATGGCAGCTTTAAGTCTTCAAAGATAGCTACAACAGCTACTAGCTTTTAAAACAATGATGATTAAAATATAGTTATGCAAAATTCTTTTTACAAAGTTCTGAATAGAAGATAGAGAAAATAGTTTGTTTATGGCCTCTGTAGAATATCTTGACGTGATTTGACAACACTGCTGAAAGACTGCACATTCTAATACCCCTTAGAAGATATTAATTTGAAAATAATTAAAATTCAAATGAAACACCTAAAATCTTCTTTGCTCCAGCAGATTTTGCTATCTATAAAGTAAGCAGAACGACATGAAATGGACAACTTGAAAGGTCAACCAGAAAGCCCGTCAGATTTGCTGCACCTATTGCTATTTGCTGGGATATATTTAAAACACACAAGTCTCACCAAGGCTAAATGTTGAATCAAGACATTTACATTAATGGGCCTTTGACAGACTAATACTCTATTTTTTTATACTACGCAGAAACCGCACAACATGAGCACCATTACAAGATATATAGTATATGGTCACCATTAAAGCTCAGTTATAATGAATACTTGCTCATTTATTCCTCTAAGCACTGCTGCAAGGAATGTAGCAGCAGTTTCACAGATGTCAGCTGGAAATAGTAGCCTTTCATTTAATTTGCTGAAAGATTGTTCCCTCCTATTAACTTCCTCATAAAGATATGTCAGTGTTGTAGCAATAAAAATGTAATTTTAACATGAAGTTTAAACCAATGAAGGCAAATTTCTGGAACAAACCGCTTAGCTGGCTCGCTGGCCTCTCTTCATTTCCTTCTCAGTAGCTCTCAAACTGTCCCACAGTTGTATAAGTCTCATTTTGTCTTTTCCCTCTGCTATTCAGATTTCTACAGTGACATCTGTGTGTCTACGGCAGTTACTGCTGGGATTTTATTACAGCTTGTTGGTGGGCAGCGGACTGCTCATTATAGAGCAACTGATTATTCCAGTAAGTCTTTAAAAATTACATTCAGTTATACCATATTGTCTAAGCCAGGTCTACTCAGTTAGGTAACAGTCTACTACAGCGAGCAAAGTCCCCTGATCAAAAAGCAGTAAACATGAAGTGGCTCATTTTTTAATGCCAGACTACAGTAAGAACATCGGAGACACCACGTTTTGGTACATCCACCTAAACCAACATACGGAACAGAGCCTACATAAACCCTCCAGACTAAGGAGGGAAAGGAAAGACTCCTGGTTTTCCAAAACCAAAAGACATGAGTTCCCACTCCTTTCAGCACTTACGCAAGTCAGCTTTCAATGAGCTAAAGGTCAATCAGACCAGAATATAATAATGGAAGTATTGCTCATTGGGTCACTCATTCTCAGGGCTGACCAGCCAGGCATTAGCTCTTACTACAGCCATTCTACATTGTATGGCAATATTAGGGAAAAAAAGGAGATTCAGCCTATCCAGAACCTAATATTCATCTTAACACAGGCAGCCTCCTGTAGCAAGAGGCATACTGACTTGAAACTGTCTTGCCCACCCATAACATCAATATGATTATGCCATACTGTCAGTATGAGTAGACATAGCATTTCCTGCACCAATGAATGCAAAAAGTATAACAGAAAATCGAGAACAATCTCATCAGATGAAGATTCTTTGATAATCTCTATTCCTCCCGATAAAAGAATTCAGCAACTTCTTTTACAGTTTCTTTCTCAATATGAATATCATACTGGCCATCATAGCAGAAAACCAAAGATATGGCAGAGGATAAACTTTCAAAGTTATCTGTACAGGCATAAATGCAACTCACCAGCAATCAGGTGATTAAAAAGAAAAACCTTAAAAAACAGAAAAGAAAATATAGGCCAACCTAGCAAAACAGAGCAGAAAGATTCAAACTTTGTGGTTAACATTCCATACTTTTTAACACCATGAGAAATGACCACACACAGCTACAAAAAGCCCTGAGGCATTTATATATGGCTGAATTTGCTTTTGGAGAATCTGTTGGACTTCGCTACCCAGCTCTGCAACCATCTATTTTGTCAGCACAGCTGAATGAATTACAGCACCTCAAATCGCTTAGGGTTATATTTTATCCTCCATATCTGTGGACTAATTTTGGAACGTGTGCTCTGTTATAATCATAAGATCTGGTAATACATGAAAGCACGCAAGGAAAATAAAGCTGACCTAACTGAGAAGTTACAGTATAATGGAACTGATTTAAAGTACTGGAGTGCCTAATCTACCACAGATTGACTTTGAAGCATGCATAAAAATGTCTTTTTCTCCAAATTAGCTGCAATTCATGTGACTGTTCTCATTTTGCCATGTGCAAACTGCACTACTATGAATGCTCACAAAAATTTAGTGCTACCATGATGAGTGCAAAGAAAACACCCAGCTAGTAAGAAAATAAAACAATGCAAAGATAGTGATAAAATGGCTTGAAGAATACAAAAATATGGAAAACAGAAATTGTCCACAAACATGTGTCTAAATGGGAAGAAAAAATACCCAAATTTGCTATGTTCTTTCTTCATTTGTTTTGTTTCGAAATGAATAGTTCCGCTCTTTGCTTTTGAGGGTGTGTGTGTGTTTCTGGGAGTTATTTATAAACCAAAACCAACACAAGCGCTGCCTTATTTTCAGTATTTCTACCACAAAAACAGCTGCGTTTCCTAGTAGGTTCTTTATAAAACTCCAATGACTAGATGTAATAAACTGCATTGCTGCCATTTTTCATTTTAAAATATGTCAACTTCGTCAATGAAAGATTTTTGATTTGGATAACACGATGGAATATTTTGAGATCCTAAAAACACTGACATGATGCTGGCTGTGAAACACAAATTAGTAGAAGCTCTAAGATGGTGAACACCATCATGCAGCATTAAGGTCATTAACATCAACCAACAAACATCTGCCAATTTTCAAGTTCTGCTCTTTGCTTTTCAGGACTCTGCATGTGCGTGTGTGCATGTGTACGTGTGCGTGCATGTGTGTGTCTGCATGCATGTGTGTGTTTTTCCTGGGAGTTATTTATAAATCAAAACCAACACAAGAGCTGCATTATTTTTAGTATTTCTACCACTAAAACAACCAAATTTCTTAGTATGTGCTTTTTAAAACTCCAAGGCTTTTTTTTTGACTAGAGCCTCTGTAAATCCCTGAAAAACAACCCTCCCCTCTGCAAATACCCATATACATTTTATCATCATTAAGGAATAATCAAATATTTTTGCGTCTTTCTAAAATCCTGGATTTGGCTGGCTACCTGCTCAACTTGAGCTAGATCAAACAAAGGATGTAGAAGGTTTTGCTTTGCTTTAGGTATCTAAGTCCAGGTTTATGATCCCAATATGTCCTGGAAACATGTACACTAAAGGTGCTGAACTAATATCTCTTTTAGGCAAATTCTGTTTTACCATCAATGTTGTAGACATCTGGATTCTCCTTCTGCATGCACCCAGAACTGCGCCTCAGGAAGCCGGCACTCACTGCCTACGTCCACCTCAGCGAGCAGAGTGGACCCATTAGAGCAACTGTGTAGAGCAAAACAGTTGGGGCTCAGGACCCAACACCCATGGTTTGAAGAGTTCACTTCAGACCCATTCTAGTCTGGTTTCATCACTGAATGCCCGTTAAAGGTTGGAGCACATCAGGTGCACTCCTGAGATGCAACTTCCAGTTTTGTTTCACCGATGAAGAATTCAGTTCAATTGCTCCAGGGCCGCTTGTGATACAAACTACAGCATAGCAAGTGGGGATGACTGGGAGAACAACTTCAGAAGCTTACTCCTGATCTGAACTAACCCGCTAATACAGACAGCCACACTGATTCCTTGAGCTTCATTTTTCACAAGCCTTAAATCATAACATACATATGCTTAAAACATATCCACCGTCCATCTATCAATCAGATCAAACTGCCTTCAACTCTACAGCTAATGCTTTCTTTTAAAAGAAGCAGTAATATCTAGGGAGCTAAAGCACATGTCCAAGCAGCGAGAAACCTCAGTTCAATTCTCTTCCCGCTAAAGGAGTTCAAACATCTGCTAAATTCCAGGAGAAAATCTTAAGTACTGGACAAGGAGCTATTCTTGGCAAGGCTATTCTTTTTTCCTCCTGTTGAAATTATGTCACAAAATGACCATAAGGAAATATTCACTGTGCTGAATACAAAATACAAGAGGGAACATATAGCAATGTATGCAGTATAGCAATAAATAAAGTACTAGCCTACAGGATAAAAAAAAAAAAAAATCTCCTGGGCTTTGGTCACCCAGAACAATTTCTCTAATGTCTTCCTAATGAACACTTAAACAAAAAAAGCCCTAAAATAATACAAGAAAGAACATAAGTCTTATTTTAATAAAGCATTTTTTAAAATTATCTGTTCACTGCCACTCTAAGGTTATTGAATAGTTCTGCACAGTTTTCAGATTCTAATTTACATACATGCTTTGTGTTCCCTTCTATTGTTACAAATAATAACAAAGATAAACCTTATTGACAAGATTACAATATTTTGTTCCCCAGTGTATTTTAGGAGATAGAATTGGATAGTAACAAAAACAGGCTGCTTAAGAATATTTTTTTTTATCAATTCCACTGCTAGGATCCCAGTTCTAAGTTTTGTCCAGTAGCATTTGGTTTCTTAATAGACAAGACAGGAAAACTGTAAGAGACAGAGTGTGGGGTGATTCACAATAACCTTCACACCTCATAAAGGTGGCAAGAAGGGTACCAACACTTCCCCATTCAAGTCACCTTGCCATGCTAATTCAATACACCTAGGTAATTTCTATTTCCTCTTTGTGTTTCTGAAAAACGTGCATGGACAGGTTATGAAAAATGCCAACTCATATAACTGCTACAGTAATTGCATTGGTTAGGTTTATTAATTTGTCACAATTAAGTCAATAAGAGTTTTAGGAACATCATTATATTACTTGATTAGTTTTGAAAGTGATTATCCTAAGAACTCTATTTAATTGGAAGCCTCTCAATTTACAAGGTACATTAAATTCGCAGTAGCATTTTAAGATTATTCAATATATGCAGGTCAATTACCAGTAATCACTGTTTCTTACAGCTGCTTCATAAGAAACTTCAGTAAGACACTGAAAAAGAACAGAAGAGGGTTCTAAATACAGCTGAACTTCAGTTCACATTATTATAATAAAAGGGCAAACCTACCATCTATACTGTGAAAATTGTTCTGAAACGGGAAAGGCAATAAAAATTTGAGCATAGATTAAAAAACAGTTGTCTACCTTAAAACAGATGATGATAGTTTGTCAGGACTGCCAGATCACTGAATTGCACTAACTGCACTCATGCCCAGCTGCACATTAATTACAACTTTCTAATCTGGTAATTAATTTTCTTAATATCACTATATTGTTTTTCTTCCTTGAGCTAATAAAAACAGATTGCAATCAATCATTGTTAATTCACGTTGCAGAGCAGTGCTGTAGCTGTTTCCACATGTGAAAAGCATCGTCTGCATAGTTCTTGGTATAATACCCTGTCTAAAACCTGTATCTTTTGACATTCTAATAAAGTGTCAAAATAAGTCCAACCTCCAAATTGGAGGTTGATGATCTAGATGATCTCCAGAGGTCCCTTCCAACCTCAACCATTCTGTGATTCTGTGATAAGACAAATAAATTATAATTTGACTTAATATAGTTAGTAGAAAGACAACACAGACTTGAAAATGGATTTTAAAGACTCTTCTAATGACAAAATTCAGAGATAGAAAGTATTTCACATAATTTCAAGTATAAAAGAGGTTTGACATGTAGTTACATTATTTGAAAAACTTCTCTGCCGTGATTTTTTTTAAATGATTAAACAATAGTCAAAGTTAACAAAGCGTTTCTTCACCAGTTGACTTTGTCATTAGAAACCACTAAAAGTGTTCCATACCTGTCTGGCTTCATATAGCACAAACTGCAGTATCTATAAGAACTATTAAGGGGAAAACAACTTTATAGAGATATAGACTACTGTACAGTTAAACAGAGTTTTGATCGAGAGTGTCCAGATATAAATACTGCAAAGCTAATTATTGTGAACTATTTTGATCGAGAGTGTCCAGTTATAAATACTGCAAAGCTAATTATTGCAGTGTTCAAACAGCATGAATTTTTCTTTGTCCATATCTGTGTTAGTATCAAAAGGTGGTTTATAACATGGAAAGGATTATTCAAGTATTCTCTTGTGAGGAAAGAGAACTGAGTAAAATGAATGAGACTTTTTTTCATTTTGCATTTATGCCTGAAAGATGTTTTATTTCTCCAGCCTCATTTCTGCTTTAAAACTATTTCTTTGTCTGTCCTTTTTTTCCCCTGCTTTGTGAAAGACAAGACTGAGGGGAGGACCCCTAGAATTGCAGTGTGACAGTTTCCAAAGAGCAGCACTCCATTTTACTCTGAATCATACAGAACTCTTCATGTGGTCAACTTAGATGTCAGAAAGGGAAGACTGGATATTCAATGACTAATGAAGGCTGAGGGCGTGTTCTCTGTTTCTTAGGTTTTCCAAGGTATGGCAAAAAACACAGTTCTATGTTTGAGAGAAACAGGAGACAGGAAAAGAGATTTTTTAAATACATAGCCTTCAGCAGCAAAACCAAGCACAACCCTTTTCTTTTTTTAATCCTTTCCCCAAATTTCCTAAAGCAGTCCAAAGTCCAATCTGCCTTGTGCTTCTAAATTTTTTATAGACATACATATACATATATATACACACATACATATATATACACACACATATATACATACATATACATACGTGTGTGTGTGTGTGTAATGTGTACTGGATTTATGCCCAAGAATAGCTTGACTATCAGAGACAGCAAATTACATGATAATAAAGTAGTAAAAGCAAGATTGGTTGATCTTCAATAAAGCAGTTTGACCTTATGGCATCAGCTGGATTATATGTTCAGTTTTGGGGTTCAGTTTTGGGGTTGATCTGAGAAGCAGATCAACTAGACAACCTCAAGAACAAAAACATCAATGGTAAGAGGGTCTGGGAAAAAAAATGCAATGAATGTTTGAAAGACCGAGGTTTGTCTCTCTTAGAAAGGAAAAAAACCTGATGAGACTATAATCACCCAATAGCAAAAGGGGAAGAAGGAAGGAAGGAGGAAGCTGAAAAGCAGTCAGCCCAAAAGCCTGAGAAGGCATATATGGGACAATACCCTGCAGTTCCCAAATACTAATTTGCACAAACCATGAAAGTCCTGCATAACCACGTTCTACAGATGGACCTCTGAAAAAGGAATCAGAGAAGCAATCTCTAGGTCTGGAAAACGTGGTGCATCTGGGATTTCAGACTTCTCTTATGAAATATGCAGGTGTGTTGTGTGGGGGAAATCACAGTTCAGTAGAACAAACTTCCATCAGAGCTGAAAATCACCACTGGTGTGTTTCTCCTCCAAAGTAAAAACAGATTAGAAAAGGGCAGCAAGCATGGAAGTGGAGTAGCAGTGTTAGAAAATACATAAATTAGACAGGACTAAAGATGGATTGCATTAGTTACTGATTTACAGAGGCCACAACTAAAAGGCATCAGACAATCTTAGAAGCTTGCAATAAATACCAAATACTACAAAGAACCACTTGCAACTTGGATTAGGGACTCAAACTAGGTCTCGGTGCTGCAGATACCTTGCACTAAGAGGAACAAAATAGCTGTGTGAAAACAAAAGCTGCACCATTACACTGACCATCTCTGGGACACCTGAAAGTAAGAGGTACAGCACTTCAGCTGTCTATATTTAATGCTGAGATTATTATTTAACAACAAGGATGTGTTCTGTATTCAACTGGATGTGTGAAGCTGATGACAAACCTGAGGAAATCCAAAAAATAATCAGCAATTATGGAAGCAAGGAAGCCAGTAATCTTTCAAGCATTTTAAGATTCCCCAAAAGAAAGGAAATGTCACGAAAAACCTCAAGTGCTAAACCAGTGCTGGACAATTAACAAATAATAATCTTTAACTTCTGAGAAAAAAAAAAGAAAAAAGAAATAGATTCTAAAACTGAACATTGATCTGCCTGAATGTTCTTAGTACTCTGCAGTTGAGTGACTACTCAGGAAAAATAGGGAAAAATTCAGGTTTAAGAGTATTAATAGGATTATGAAATACTGTAAAAAGTTTAAAATTCAGACAAGTGAAATAGTTATTTCTGATATATGCAGCATCTGTAGTGCTTCAATTATAGGGTTTCAGCTATTCAACTGGGAGCTTATGGTCTGCAAGAGGTTAGGGAGAGATCCTATCATATGATCACTAACAAGAAAGCATACAATCATGAGTAAAGATTTATCAAATATATATTATATATATATACACACATATACACACACACATATACATGTGTGTGCGTGCACACACACACACACATATATAGATATCTATCTATATCTAAATATATATTAAAAATACTTAGAGAAGTTTTGTATGGAGTAAAGTCTTTTTAGTGAGGAAAATGTAGACTTCTTAGAAGGGCATAGCAGCATCTGTTCTCACTAACGATTTACGAAAAAATGTAGTTACCAATTCTTCACACTCACTATTTTAGGACAATTTGAATATATAGTAACTACAAATATTAGTCACCTATTTAAACCAGTGCTTATTTTAGAATCTAAAAAGTACCCTTATTTTTGATGCCGGGGAAAAACCTTGTTCCTCTAGTCTTGTAACACTGAAAGATATCATCCTCTTATTTATGTCATCGCCAAGAGATAATTCAGACTGCCCAAGAACAAGGTTTGGTAGATCTTGATCCTTATTATCTACCACATCATAAGGATACTTAAACCAGAGCAGAAAAATAAAATAATTAAAAAAAAAAATCCTGTTCCTTCTGAAAATAGTATTTTTACGAATGACCTGCTCAATTTGAAAATTTATCCAGAGAGAAGTATTGAAGTAATTCTAAACAACAAAAGCAAACCATACTTTATAAATGTCCCCTTTCCCTTTTCATTGCTGTTTACATAGCTCCCTAATGAGAAAGTAATGAGAAAGGAGTGATGGATTTTGCAGGCAAAATCATGAAAGTGAACATACATAACTTATAAATTTCTTCTCAATCTCATTTAGAAAATTCTTAGGTACAACAATTCTAACACAACTATTATTTTTAGGTGGAGTGTTTCCCTCAGGTGACTTGAATTGTGGTGGAGATGAAGGAGTAGTGCATGTGCTCACTTTTTGATTTATTTAACAAAACATGAAGGCTATGTGAATTGATTCCCTTCCTTCCAAAGAAAGGCTTTTCCGACTGTCACATCTTGCCTATCATAAGATTATAATTTACTAGACACAGATTAAAATTAGGATATTCATGATACAAGCAATTGAAAGGGAAATGATCTCTAACCAATCGGAAGATGAATGTGCCTACATTTAGGCATCTAATTTCCCACCACAGTCATTGTGGTCAGCCAAGGGCAAGTCAGCTGGCCAGGCACTGCGTATTTACTCCAGGACATGACGACTGCTTTCTAAGCTACTTTGTACTGTCAAGCTCCCTAATGACTATAATGGGAGCAAATGCCAGTAAAACATATAAATATGTCTAATCTTGAACTGAACCTCATCCTGTGCATCTTAATATTTAACTCCAACTCTCAAATATATCTGGCAACTCAGTACTGCCTTAGAGATTGAAGGGCCCCTTTGTTTCTCCCAGGCAGCATGAAAGTACCTAATACAAGCAATTCCCAATTATCTTGACTATATCAAAGTGATGGCAGCAATAATCCAGCTAAAGCAAAAACACAAGTAACACCAGACAGCTGTAAACTAGTTTATAAAATCCTGTTTTCAATAAATGCAATTTCAAAATCTTGCAGGCAGATTACTTTGGGGAGCAGGAACAGTTTTAAACAGCAGGGAGCAAACTGAGGGCCTGATGCGACTTCCCCATGCTCTGCAGGTTACCTTCCATGTCACTGCATTTCAGCCACAGCTGGTAGAAAATTCAAAGCACCTGGTTGATACATGATACACTCATTGGTACACACCATTAATGACCAGGGTGAACAGACTTGATATTCCTGATACCTTCTAAGACAAAATACAAAATAGTACAACCTGCTTGTTGTTCCTGACTCAAGTCCCTCCCTTCTTTTCCCAGCCCAGAAAATTTTCAAGTCTTCTTTACAAATAACACACAAAAAAAGCCATTTCCCATTCTTAGCAAGCCATCAAGATAGAAATTCATGATATCCAAGGAAGGTATTGATACCTTGAAAAGAATGTCTACTTTGGAGGTGGCCAAATACCATGAAGCGAAGACTAATGTACACTCCTGTAACAAGCTGGCTTCTGCGGGACTCTCACAAGATTTGTTTTGCTTTATAAAAACAAATTACCTAGTATTATCACCACAGAGATCTCTAAGTGATTGTGATCATACATTCACATGCTGAGAAATCATATTACTGACTAATATTTACATAGCGTTTTACACAGATAAGTAGTATGATAATTCTTAACTTGCAAGGATTTGTACTCATTTTATAGTGCATTGATAAACTGTGGGGAAAGAGTTAGTGTTTAAACTTAGAATTTTGGACAAGAAACTCTCTCCTTTGGCTATGAAAAAGCACTTGAACTAAGAAAGATTCTTTGCAGTAACAGCAATAGGTCACAAATCCTTCCCATGTTATTGCCAGAGGGCAGCCTCCCACACAAACTCGGTGTTACAATATTGAATTGAAGCTGCTGGTTGAATAACACAGCTTAACCTTATGGGTTATCATTGATATATATATATATATATATATGTATGTACACATCAAATATATATTTTTAATATATAAATATATAAATAAATATATATATATTTTTTACACAGCTACGTTTCTCAAACTATATAGCTCATGGAATTTTTCTTATATTTTATAACTTGAGATTTTTGCATTGCCCAATGGCAAATCAGACGTCATTGCAGGTCAGAAGAACCCATCCAGAAAAATGTACTGATGTGCGTTGATATGTAGACTCAGAAAAATCTAAATTTTAATAATACTCTCAGACCAATTTATTTATTTTTAGGTGTGATCATGGAAGAATTGTGTATGATACCTTAAAGGAGCAGAGGAATGCTACTTTTTTCTTTTCAAAGAAACCTAATTTTAGTATAGTTCATTTGAGTCTTGTTGAACAAAAACCACCAGTCACGTACTATAAAACTGGCTACTCATTTCAAATAAGGCAAAGACAGGGTAAGCAATTTACTTACTATGAAGATAACATAATATCTAAAACAATGAAACAGCCAATAAGATGGCCTATAACATGATGAAATCAAAATACCCCAAACTCAAAACTACTTCTTAAGTTTAATTTTGCATTCAGTACCAACCCAAGAAATTTAAAGCTGTTTATGAATCATGCAATGAATCAGTGGGTTAACCAGCATTTGAAACGGTAGTGATCAAAAGATGTTCCCTTTGCTGAAACGATGATCTTTATCACTGGTTACTTATAAATCGGTATGGAATTCATCTTCCCAACTCAAAAAAGTCATTTTTTTCAATTATTTGTCTAAGCTCTTCATTAGCCAATGGAGAAAGATCAAGATCTCTAGAAGGCAATTAATTCCATCTCAGAACAGATGTTTTAACACCAAGTAATAATTTTTAGATAGCTAAAGTTCATCTTCTTCTCATTTCTTTGAGTCCAGAGCTAATACAAATCCACACTGTGATCCAAATGCCTGAAGGAAAAAGTCTGGTTTTAACTGGGCTGTTTTGCTACAGTGGAAAACTCAGTGTTAAACTCAACATCCAAGTCCTTTTTGTTACTATTACTGCTTTAATTTATGCCATCAGTGGAGTGTTTGTTAAAACCATGCACACAAAGCCTGTGTTAAGTGTGCAAACTAGACTACGACTTTTTTTTCTAAGATAGTATCAGCTATCTCCTCCAAAATGATGCACAATTTCTGCATAGACCTACAATGTCAAATTGGGCAGATAGTGAGAATCTTTCCTCATCACAACCCCTTTAGCACACAGATTTATTTTTTGCTAAAGATAACCAAATTTGCGGAATAATCTTTATCCAACTCTGTAGTCTTTTCTTTTATATATACTTTTGACACTATAGTTTAATAGAGAAAACCAGAAAGTTCACATTAATCACTCTGATCATATCTCTGCAAGTTTTTGTGATAAGCTAGCTGAGTCACTAGGACAAGTAAAGGCATGAATCACTACCACAAGTACTGTTATGAACTATTTCTAACTAACGTCATACAGAAAACTTGATGCTTAGCAAAATTTTGCAAAATCATGTCACATTCACAGTTCTGGCATTTCTGATAATGTAAGTGGAATTAAGTTGACAAAAATGGTTTACTGGATTTGCTTGGATCCTTTCTTGCTTATATTTTCAAACTTTCTTAATGTACCAACCTTCTTTTACAAACTATATGGAATATACTTTTAAACACATTGATTATGAAATCTTGGAAGAAGTCCCAGAACACAAAATGAACCATTCTGTTATACACTAAAACCAGTATCTTACCTTAAGAACACTAAAAAGTTTTTTCTAATGAGGAAGGACACTAAAAAGGTTTTGAAGGACAACTTCTATTACTAAAGTGAGCTACACACAAGACCTTAAACATGTTTTGAAATGGGGGATTACTTTGAAATGTCTAAAATATTTTGAAACAAGTTCTGTTGTCTGAAGATCAATATTTCCTACTTTTTTTTTTTAATAAATGAGTCACATTTCCTGCTAAACATAAGGCTCTGACAGGTAAGTTCCAGTTCCTTTAAATTACTACACTTTAAAATATTATCACTACATTGAAATGCTAGAGTGTGAGCATCAATACAGAACGTAAAACCCGTGCCTTAGTCTCCCCGACTGAAACTGTGGCATTTTAGCATAAATCCACCCCAGCAAACAACCAGGCTCTGCAAGGAAATCAGCCTGGCGCAGGAGAGCCCTGCTGTTCTGTGGGCCTGTCATGGGAGAACGGGAACATTATCTGGTGCTAAAAGTTAAATTCCTCTGTCGGAAAAGCAAACAAACCCCCAAACACAGCACGCACTGGTTTAGAAACATGGCCTGATATGGAAGACTAAGGCGGGTATTTCTCCTTGTTACAACGGGAGAGGAGAAAAGAGCATTTCTGAAGCTGTGGCTGTATTTCTTGTTTAGAGTCTCTCTGGTGGCTTCCAGAGCCATAAGCAGCTTCCAGGAACTTTTGTCCAAATATGGAACGCTCTGAGGCCTGGCTAGGCCTGTGGCATAACTAAAATACCCTGTACAGAATGTGGTAGTTAGGGGAAAAAAAAGAAATCAAAAGAGGAGCTTGTTTTAAAAGCTTGCTGACAAGATCCCAATAGCATAAATACTGCAGTTTTGTTACTTTTATCCTCAATTACCTACAAATGTCAAACTAGTTTGTTCAAACGATTCAGCAATTCCTCTGCTATCTCACTTACAATAATGAGTTCAACTTAGATCCGCTGTTTATGTTTAATTAATACTAAAGTGGAAAGCACAAAGAATTCTAGACCGACTTCAGACACAGCAAACATGTTTATGTTGAGTAAATTTATCAGTTCCTGAGGTTTGATTTTATTAATATAAATTAATCAAATTTATTTCAAATTCTTCCTCAGTTTTTGATTTCTGCTAAGCTTCCCTGCTCAGAACTATTGCATCCACACCGCATATCCTTCCCTTCTAGGCAGGACTTCCCAAGGACCATATACCCCTAAAAGCTTAAATGAGTTACTTTTGTCTCTGAGCCAGCAGAACAAGCATAGTATTCCCCTAGCTATAACAACACTTGCAAACAGGCTGGAGGTATCTGCCCTCCAAAAACACTTCCTATTTGTTCTGTTTTCAGAAATAAAAGTGTTATTTAGCACAGTTGAAAACTTTTTTTCACAAGAGTAAAGCATAACTATTTTTCAAAATTTCGCATGCACTTAAATTTTATATAATAGGTTGATTCTACATAAAATGTCAGTGAATTTAATGGCTGACAGTATTGCTACATGCTAGCAGAAAAAGGATAGTAAATAGCCTTAAAATGCTGATTCAGCTGGTCAATTTATGCAGAACAAAAATTTTGTGGCATCTACGTTCTTTCAGAGAAGAATGCTTCTGGATTGTTTATTAGAAAATAGTAAGGTTGTTTTACTGGAACTAATAGGACTAAAAAAAAGATACAAGTCTGCTTTCAAAAGAAAAAAAGGAAATTATATTAAGATACAATTTCCAGCCAAAAGAGAAGAAATATTGTTCAGGATCTTATCCTCAGAGACAGAAGTGGATTCTTGACTGATCCAATAAAGTAACAATCTAGATTCTTCTCAGTATGAAGCCACAGCTTGGTTTCATCACATAAGCAGAACTTCCATACAATCTCCTTTGTAACGCTCACACAAGTGAAAATAAACAGATGCACAGAAAGGTTACTTGGCACTATGATCATGACTCAACTTGAGTATTTTTTACTATTACTTTAAGTCACTGAGAGAGATGTAATTTCAGACTTATTTATTTTTATAAATCTGAGAAAGGCATATTACAGAAATACCTAAGCAATCTGATTGCCCAGTCATAATTTACTTGAAGTTTTAAAAGAGAAAGGAAAATAAAAAGTTTAGCATGAAGAAGAGAGTCTGTCACAGAAAACTGAGGGGGGGAAAAAAAAAGATGATGAACTAATGGTATTTTAAGAGGCTATTGCAGTTGCCTGTTTAGAAGCACTGAAGATTCAGAGAGAGGACAAATGTCTAAAGAAAGGATGTGGGTGTGGGAAAGAAAAAAAAAAAAAAACAGCAGCCTTGCCAGCAAGTCCTTCTTATCCCAAATGGAAGACTCAAACATATCTGGCAAGCCACCAATTTGTATACATTCTCCCACTGCAACCTCTGTTTGTACCACTGTTTCAGACAGAATAGACAACAAGTGATATACAATATTGCTTACCAAAATAAGTGAGTAATCCCTAAAAGGAACTTCAAATTTAGCAGTATAAGCAGAAGTGAAAAACAGATGCTGAAGATGGGCTGAACATGCAGAGTAATATCAGGAACATCAGATATACAAAAATGCAATGAACCATTTAGAAAGAAAACCACCAATCTAATTACTTTAAAAGTACTTCAGAGACAAAAAGAAATTCCAGACAGAAGCAAAAACACCCAACAAATTGGCTAATAACTTGAGCTAAAGAATAGTAGAGTAAACTTTTTAATATATTTGATAATTAAGGTTCCACAAATAGGAAGTAAGTGCTGTGTGGCCATTAAGTCATCAGGAAAGAAGCAGGATGAAGACAAACTATGGAAAAGAGAAAGAGTACAAGACTTCAGGTGTATGCCTTTATTATGTTAAAACACATGCACACAGACAAGCACATATATATGTTTACAGCAGTCAAGGAGAGAACAAGACTGGCTATGATAATACAGGAGAAGCAGAGAAAACAAACTATTTTCTGAAGAACATTTGCATAGTGAAACAAATATCCAGCTCATCTGCTAATCCAAAAATAGTCATTTAAAAATAAACACTGACACCCACAATCTATTGTGAGTGTTCTCCAATTTGAAGCATAAATCAAAATAAAATCAAATAAAATACTAAACAGAAATGAGGCGTATTAGATCTGAAATATATGCAGGCTTCAGTGGCTTAGCATTCCCTAAGCCTGGATGACAGCATATTTGTTTACACACAGTATTATGGAAGAGTCATCTACTGAAGGTCAAATCTACACAGATGCGCAAAGATTCGGAATGAATAACCAAAACCAGGGCATTTAATGTAACACTTGCTATTATAGCAAAGGAAAGCATACAGTTATGTTGGTAGAGATCCTCTTCCATTTTGGTGAAAGATATGGAAAGAATCCCTTTTGGTTGCCACCCGATATTGTTTGTGGCCTACATTTGCAGTGTACCACAGCATTTGTTGTGAGAAGCTAGGAACGAACCCATAAAGACCTACCAAAGAATTTGAATTGTTTGCAAAAACTGTTGATATATTTGGTAGACAAGCAAGGATTTAGATAAGAGCTACATATAAGACATTTTTTTTGGCCTAAATACCTTAATAATGTTTAAATAAATTACATAGCATAACATACTGTTGTGCTGTAATCACGCATGCATGCTAGAGTTTTGTATTCAGAAGCTTTTGTAACAGCTTAGAAACAACCAGCCAAAAAACCCCAGCCATTGCACTAATCTGTTGAGAAGAAGTCATTAACGTGCACGCAAGTAACCTGTAGAAGCACAGGGAACATCACGGGGCGGCAGTTCGCCAGCCTCTTTAAAGATGAGAAAGTCATGAGGAACTGACTCCTTCCTACTCCCAGCACGTGCACGCGCACACTTCTCGTCTCTCACCTCCCATATCCTTTCTTTCTTTTAGGGCAGGTGGAAAAATAAGCCTGTCTAAACTGACGCACCAGGGATTTCTGTAGATCTGGTTCAGACCAGTTTATTGACAATCCTGAAACAAATACAGCCACCCATGCAAGCATGCCAACTTATGTCCCTTTCTGGAAAAAAAGGCTCAAATACAGATCAAACACAATAGTGGAAGATGCTGACTGTCAAGGAGGGGGATCACACAAACACGACACCAACACCATGCCACACACATGAAATTTCTCTTGATTCTCCCTGACAGGCAGAGTTTCATGTTCTTGTGATGGGTAATGCTGTTTTTTTTTTCTTTTTTTTTTTTTTTTTGTCTGCAGTAGTAGGAAAGTTGATGTGTCCCTATATATATAAATATAATCCACAGGCATACCTTTCAATATTCTTCCTCAGACAGCGCAAAGGAAACCTCTTCCTCACTTTATCACTGTTAGCAGGCCTAGCAATCCCGAGACTGACGCAGGATTTGCTGACATTCGTCTGGAGTCAGATATTGGAGGCCAGAGCTGCTCCAGGAAAGCAAGCACCTCCTGCAGCAAACGCCTGGCCGTGTTCAAAGCAAAACTGACCAAACCAGAAACTCCTTAGGAGACAATGCAAGACAAATGAGTCACTTGTAGCAGATGTTATTCTCATTTCTTAGGACACACTGATACTACATATAAGAACAGGTAAAAATAATAGTACTTTTCACAGAGTAGCTTAACTGGCAAGAATCTTTACCCTTCTGGAGTAGCACATCTCCTTTTGCAACTACCCTACCTGTAACAACACTAAAACCAAAGGAGGACTTCAGGAAAAGTGATGAGCAACATGCTAATTAACAGAAAAGCAGTTGGTTCTGTGGTGAATAAATGCATTGCTGTGTGCACAATGTGTATTTATTTAAATTTCTTAACTTAAACTATAAAACCAAGGAACTTATGTGAACTTTGGCCTAGCTGGAAAGACTAAAATAGTGAGGCAATTGCAATAGCTCTGTGGTTGAGACAGGATTTCAACTAACTTTTTTATACGCTCTAGTCATCAAAAATTAGATATTACCTCTTAATATTCAGTAATGCCCAAGGTATCCCAGTGGGAGTATTGAAAGCAGGCAGCAATTTCTCTCCAAGTTCCACTGCCTTCTTTCGGAATATCTGAAAATTAAGAAGAAACAAAGTGTTGGAAAAGACGATGTTGCTCCCACTGAATGAATCTGAATGAACCTGCTGCTGAATGTGCGGTACAAAATCATCTCAGCACAATGAAGCAACCCTGTTTTTCAGTGTGATGTCAAAAAAGCAAAGTACAATTATCTATCCACTATGCAAAGTAACAGGGGTAGCGGACACCACAGAAAATGGAAGAACTCGTGCAACAGTATTACTCAGGAAAGATACCCAGATGACATACATCTGGTATGATCAGCATCAAATCAGAGTCATAAACTTGGCTAGACCTGCTGTGGTTTGCACAGAACAGCTTGTGCGCCGCCCTGTCTGGCTTGGTTGACATGTGGCAAAAGCAAAACAAACACAACCCACAAAAAAGCAACAGAAAAAGGCAGCACAATGATATTTTTGCAGCACCGCAACTGAGTTCCTAAGTAGTCTTTTGGGACTCAGCTGGCTTTGCAGGAAGACAAATGGGTATCGATGCCATGATTAACCCCCCAAACGGAATATTCCCCTATAGATAGCCGAGACTTTACTCATCTTTAGCATTCAAAAAAAATGTTTCAGCTCTCATCCTAAAAAGATGAAGGAGAAAGACCTCAAATGCTTAACATCTGCCCACAGGAATTACATACAATTTAACATAAGGAACTTTCATGCTCTGGGTAATAGCTGTACAGCCAGAACAAAGAGGATTTTGCTTTCCTTCAACTGCCAAGTTAGCTTAGGTTACATTAACCTGACTTTCAGAGCAATGACTGCTCTAGTAAAGAGAGTTTCTAATTAGAAGCAAAATTGTTTCAACTTAAATATAGAAACCTATTTAGTGATTACAATGTGTGGATGTTCAAGTCCTATTTGCTTGAAATTCCACTGAGGTTCGGTGCAACACTGAAAGGAATTATCCCAGGTGTATTAGCCAAAATGGCAAAGTCACCTTCGTCATGCTCTCATTTTAATAATGGCTCCCTTCAATTCATTTTTTTCCCCCTCAAACATACTTATGATGAATTATTTATTTACTTATTTATTAGAAATCATCTTGTACATGTAATGCATGTCACAGTATAGGAAGGTATAATAGAGCAAATTTTCACAGAAGGAAGGAAAATACACAGTAACTCAGTTTATATTTACACATTCACATAAAGATATTGCTGGTCAAAACAACATAACGGAAGAAATTTCTTTCTATACAAATAATATACAATTTATAAGATCACACTTTCTAAAAGTCATTTTGTGTAAAGGTTTTTATAATGTATTTGATCAGGAGAAAATTTGAAATTCTGGGACTACCATGTTACCATAACTACTATCCCACAACCATACATACTACTATAACTACATATATTTTACCTTAACTGCTACCAGCTACCATAACAGACTATCCCACAGTCTCTTCGTATGACACAGGATTTAAGATTTCTGTGACAATAGTCCAGGATTTGGAATTACAGTAAAAGAGATTTGGAGATTTTGAGTAAAGTTTAGTAATTTGTTCCTGCTTCTGGAGCCCCATTATGGCTGGAGTCAAAAAAATGAAGCTACTAAATCCTCCTATCTTAGTACCTTTGTATTTTCAAGTGGAGTACATATGAGTGCTGGGAGCAATGTGAAGCAAAGCAGTAAGGAAAATAATTTGCTTGGAAATCCTTCCATAATCCATGTTACTTCTGACTTCCCAGTGTACTGACTGCGTGGATTCTGTCAAAAATTAGTTATGATTTGTGACCTTCACATAGTACGTAATTCAGTCTCCTCAGGGGGTAACCTTGAAGGACACTCAGAAACAATAATCTGAAGAACTTCATTATCCCTAAGTAGATTTACTTGAGAAGAGCAAATGAGAGTAACTCCACGAGGAAAACCCAAGCTTTCTATCTGTTACACTGAGCAGTCGTATTTATTCATGTCGATCCATCAAACCCAAACCTAGGTTTTGCTCTTCCAGCACTAGAGAGGCCTCCTCAGCCTTTCACAGCATATGATGTGATCAGCTCAGCAGCTCATCTTAGCATCTCTACTTGAAACACTGAAGTATTAGCAGGAAAATGTTTTATGATGAACTTCCTGAGCAACGGACATATCAGGAGCCTGAATTCCAGCAGAAGCATCTATGGCACCGCATAAAACCCATCCTTTCTCATATCTGAAGGGGGCAGATATTCTGTTTTACAAAATGTGATTAGAAGTGGAGATTGTCAGTGTCAGATGTAGTCTTTTCAGACATGTGATGTACTTTGGGACAAGAGGAGAACTCCCTTTCAAAAGACACACAAATATTAAATTGTAGTACTGGCAGCGAGGCAATGACCAAGACTCAGTAATTGCTGAACCTTACGCTTTTTATTAATCCTCCATCATTAAAAAGAATATATGCAAACTCAGAAAGAGCAATTATAATAATTGCTAATTGCTTCTGGACAAAAATGTAACATTTTAGTATCTTAATTAAATAAAGAGTCAATGTACAGCAAAAATGCTTTAATTTCAAATAAACTCTCACCAATTCATTTCTATTGTATTTATTTGACATACTAAATCCTTTCAAAAGAACCTTGCCTACTTCCTAAACGTGCCAAAACTAATGGTCATCCAAAAATAAACAAATCCAATACCAAGCGGTAAGGAAATATTTTTCCATTTATGGATAGGCAAGGAAACCATAAGTCAGTCCTGATAAGGACAGTAGTTTGAAAAAAAATGTTACATCTTCAACATTAGAATACATAATGAAGTTGGATTTTCTAATTAATTTCTTTTCCAAAATGCATGTCTTCCAATGTAGTAAACAATTTGATATACAGGAACCATAAAGAAAAGCAATTAGAAAAACAGAACTAAAAAAGTGATTTTTAAACTCTCATGCGATTTTGGAACAAGTCTTGAGCTGAAAATGCACTTCTTTTTCACATGAGAATTGCAACAGCTTATTATTAAAAAGCCAACTCTGGATATTATCCAATTTTATCTCTAGGGCTAATTTAATGAGAGCGAACTACTGACTGCTAAATTACTACCTAATGAGTAAAATAGTATAGGCAAGAATGACAAACATACAACAACACTGTGTGAATGACTGAACATTCTAAATAGGAACATCACCTAGAAAAATTATCATCTTTCAGCAAGGGAAAGAGGGTGAAGATTAATAATAGAAACTACTTTATTTTTCAATTCACAGCTTTAACAGGGTTAAGCAATAGTAATATGAAAAACTGGTATTAGGTGTAATTACTGCACACTAACTTCAATAATAAGCATATTTTTTTCATTAGTAAACCATAAACTTCTAATGTTATACATGAAATAAATGCTGTACAGGATAAGATTTTTTTGGATAATAAAAGCAAACAAGCAAACAAAAAAAAAAGAAACTTATACTTAACATCTCTATTGCTGACATGAATCTTAACTTTTTGCTAAGTCCTAAACTCTTCCTGCTGATACTGAGTAGTCATTCTTCGGTAAGCAAAAAGTATGATAGCTATCACTTAGACATATAGGGTAAAGGTGGAAAGGACAGAGCACAGAAAAGAGACACCATTATATATGAGAAAGGAAAAGGTCTACAGCAGAACTTCCCATCAGACCGGTTATCTCAAGAGGCCTGAGGACTTTTTCTGGCCTCTCCTCCCAGCTGCTTGGCCAGCAGTAATAAGGGCCTGCTTACACACACGACTGCAGCCGGATCAGACCTGGGACAAGTCATCGTTGTCCCACGCCGGCTCTGCAGCTCCTCTTTCATCCCATAGCCCCCTGCCCTCAGCTCTCCGGGTTAAAGCATTTCTCTGCTCAGTCCATAAACCACTTCCAAGACCACTATGACTTGCTCACGCTTCACCTGCTTTATCATATCCCCTGTCTAGATTGCACACTTTTTTAGGGAAAAGGGACTGCGGTGTTGTTTACTTGACCCATTAGCTGATCAGATAATACAATAAGTGAGCAACACTGATTGATCCCTTCTCTTAGACGGAGCAGCGAGAGGAAAGTATTACTGCTACCTTTAAAAAGCAACAAAACCACTAAAAATTGCACTGACATTTAACTTGCTAGATACTATGCTACAGTAAAGAAAATTATTCTAAGGGAAACATGGTGATTCAGGAAAGAAAATGAGAGTTAAAAAGGGTCAAAAATACATGATCACTATATGACATTGTAAAGTTAGGTAGGATACTAAATGCTTTTTAAATCATTTCTCTCTAACATTTTTGTCAGAAGACAGACCATGAATGTGACATAATCTCTTGTTTTAAACTCAAAGTGTTATTAATATTTTTAAAAAGGTTTATGTAAGATTCCTAACAATTTTTTATGTTATTGATTCTGTGTGAGGGTCCTATGTGAGAATGATTCTTTTCTAGAATAAGTGACTCCTTCACACTCCGCAGTCCTACTCGTAATTAAAACTAGCACTAAAGTAAATTAGATACTTACTATAGTCTATATAATAGATTATACACAAAATAGAGTAACTACATTTTCCACTGAGAGGCCTGTTTATACTAGTAAGCTATGAATTATTAGTTAAAATAAGCTTGATGCTCAGTAAAGCAGTGTTGTCTTTGCCCTTTCAGCTACCAATCTGAGGTGCCTTAAAAACTCAACCCCTCTCTTCCCCCATCCTGCCACCATAACTCCAAGCAAGCAATTCTTTGAATGACATTTTAGGACAGCAATGCATAAACAAGAAATCAATGTCACTGCTATGCACATTCAGCTTTCCTGTTATTGTCTGTTCATCCTACAGCTAGCACACATATCAAGCCCAGTGAGCTCATTTATCCAGTGAGCAAAGTATTATTTTCTCACTCCATTAAATGACGTTCTTAATTTTTTTTTTAAATACATGTAAATATTTTTGGTCTTCATAAGAGATAACAAACTAACACAAGCCTGGAACTAAGGCCCTTCTTCTAGCAGACATAAGCTAAAGGAGGTGTGCTTTTGCAGGACGTAGTATGCATGCATATCATGATTCCCAGTGCCAAGAAGTCATCCGCTTCCTCAGTAGCTATATTCTGCATCTTTCATTCTAGTAGCACTGCTATACTACTACTGAAAAAGGTAAGGAAAGTAACCACATTTACATATACAGTACCTCCATCAGCAGTTTTCCTAAAGTCTTTTTTTTTTTAATAAAAATTTCCTCATTTCTCTCTCAAATGTGACCTTAACTCAGTGAAGTGCTCTTGCTTAGAAAAGCACTTTGGGTATGGGGTTTTTTGTTCTGCTTATTTTGCGTCACTGATGCAACAGCAGAGGTTTTGGGCATAAACCAGCAGACAGAGAAGAACTTTGAATGAAACCTTGTCATGAATTTAATGAACTACGTTTTCCAAATGCCAGCTTAATTTAAAGCAGTTACTTGCATTCTCTACACGATCATGTGGAATGCAGATATCAAAAGTGTGTTTTGTGCAACTTTCTTTTATAAATGGTTTTAAATGAAAGGTCTTTCTCTTCTAAAAGGGAATTTTAAAAGAGGTCAAACATTCAGAACTGCACTGCTTATGTGAGAAGACCCAATCCAATAATCACTGAGATTTACTCTTATTAGGGATAGAGAGAAATAAGGATTTGCCTGCAAAAACACAACTGTAGGACTGAGTCCAGAGCTGTCATTTGATGCAGTAGTGACTTTCATTATAGTGCAGGAATATTATCTCTTCTGGATAAACAAACACATTTCCAGTAGCCGGAATGACAAACCCCTATGAAAATGTTAGATTACCTCATCATAGATGTAATTGCTGTTGCTAATCAGGAAAAAAACAAAACACAGGACACAACAAAATATATTAGAATTTTGTATGAGGCACATTTAATTAACAAATAGCACAACATGGTATATTATCATAAAATAAAGAACATCCATAATTCTATCTAAAAAAACATTCATATGAAATCTAACTAGAAATATGGGGTAATTGTGTCCTTCAAATCCAGATGGGTATAAACCCATTGTAGTATTTGATATAAACAACATTCACAGAAACATTTACAGCATAACAGTGAAACCAGAAGTCAAATTTTAGCATCAATTAAAGGAAACAATCCTAATCCTTTATTATTTTTTTTAAATTGACAAAGACATTTTCTCCACATTTCTAATTCTGTCAAATTAAGCATTTTTCACTTTTGCATTATATTTACAGATAAAAACTGACAGGGCAGTAAGTAAGATTTATTGCTTTCTTTGCTGTACCTGACTGCCTTTCCCAGTAGAGTAAGGAATGAATATTTCAGTGCAAAAGCAGGAAACGAGAGCAGAAAAATGAACAAGGACAGACTGCTTTGCTTCTCTTCAGAACACTAAATAGAAATTCTTTCAATCTAACAAATGTTGATTTAGGTTTAAAATGACCTGTTAACAATGAAGAACTCTTAAAAGAGCTTGTTCTAATACCTTCTTCACTGAAAAACAATCCAGGATTTTTGTTATCATTGTATCTTATTTTATTTTTACCATGGAAGATTACAAAAGCTCTAAAGATTTTCGTGCTGCACTTGAAGTATCAGAATTTTTGAAATAGTGTAAGCTGAACTATTTGACAAGCTTCAATACTAAATGGTATAACACTTAAGTGTTATATTATTTGAAATCATTTACTGTAACATATTTTCCAGCGTTTACGACACCTTTACAAGTTACCCAGTTGCTGACATTAATTCAGCAGCAATTACTGCTTTTACAATTACTATTACCTTGACAGGAACAGGTGGTTTCAAATTTAATTTCAGTCAATCCTCAATTATCTCTGACTGAGCCAAGTCATTTATGGATTAGCTGTGCTATGAGGTGAAAAGGTGGTTAATAACATCCCTAGATCCAAGCTGAGGTGCAGCATTGTAACTAGCACTAACAGAAGGAGTCCAAGTGGACTTCATCTAGGACCTTCTCAGCTGTAATTGTATTTATTGCACTCCCAGAACCAGACGTGCCGGAGAGTATATGTTGAGCAGTTTCTCCGGGGAATACATTGGGTCCAAGTCAGGCTTATTAGTTTTGGGTCAGCCTTGGTCTTGCTGGACCAGAGGGGAGCACACGTGAAATGCCACAGAAATGCATGGGTCCCCCTGAGACCCGGATGTCCTCCTAAAGAGGACTGTGCAGAAGTGGGTGGCTCTGCCCGAGGGTAGACCTAGGGCAGTTAAAGACGGACCAGAGCTAATCAGCATGATTGCACATGGCGATGCTAGAGTCAGCCCTTGGCAGTCCGAGTTTTGGGAAGGCTTTCTGGTTGGTAAGCAGAGTCAGACCTGCATTGCCTGGGCCATCCAAGCCACTCGCAGGGGCATCCCAGGCTTCTCTAGCCTAAATAGCAAAGAGCAGACTTATGTGCCGGAAGTTTAAATAGGCATCATTTCCTTAAAAGCACGAAGAAGGAAAGAAAGCACACTTTAGCTTCTTTACAAATGGAGATTTGTCACAGCTTGACACGAGAATTTTGACTGGACAGAACAGCATTTTATTTTAACAAGATTTTAAACAAACAAGCCAACCTCCCTGAAAATTAGCAAAACGGAGTGGCTAGGGTTTCTATCCCATAGGAAAGCCGGCAGAGGGAGCACAAGTTAAGCTGTTACACAGGTGCAGCGGAGGGCCATTTTGGTGTTGCTAGCAGAAAGAAAATCCCAGCAAAAGGACTAAACTAAAAAGACTTTGTTTCATAAGTGATCTCTATCATTCCTCTCTCGTTAAAATCCTCGTCAAAGCAGCACTGATTTTCATCCACATATCTCTTACACGTAAGAACAGTGTCAACTGTATTAAGCAGGAAGAACATTATATTTAAAAATAACTATCATCTATGGTCATTTCTACAATCTTTTTAAACATCTACTGTCATACAGTGCTGGGCTGTAAAGGTGTTAAAAGACAAACGTGCATACTGGTTTCCAGGTAAGCAAACCTAGAAAATATAGATCCGATAGGGAAAGGGGCAGTTATCTCAATCTAAGGCTGAAACAGGCAGAGCGTAATACTTTTAACAAGATCTTCAGTACAGGAGCCCCAAACTTGTATTTGACACATGAGATCAAAAGGCATTAGAGAGCTCAAACTCTGGGCGCTTGAGATGACATGCCTATTCGAGAAGGTGCACAAAAGTTTCCAACTTTTGAAAACCTTGATCTTAGAAGCATGCAAAAAACCTCACTGGACCCTGTGATTATGAGAGATTTAGGAAACGTGAGGTAGCTGTGAGCAGGAGCTTCCATCTCCAGAACACGCCAGGATGCTAGGCTCTCGTATGTAGAGACTGTAATACAGGATATACTAATCTAATGGATGGAAAATCCAAAATTGAAGAGCATGAAAAATATCTATTATCTCACAAAGTAAGCTAAAACATACATCAGGCTGACTACTTATTGTTCTGGAGAAAATCTAATTAGAAATAGATAATGCAAAAAAATGCTTACAATTCTACAAAAAAAAAATCTATTCTTTCTTTTATTTGATTAGCCTCTTTTTGTTATGTTTTCACCGATGGCAATAAAACTGATTTTCTTTCTAGCTGCTCATTGTACCAAAGAAATCACACAGTACCATGAAAGACACCTCCTCCACCCTGAAAGACTGTATAGAACTTAATCAAATGGAAGTAACCGGATTAGTTAGATTTCCACATTTAATCCAAACGTACATAGCAACAAACAAAAAAATTAAAAGTTATCAGCATTAGCTAATATATAATTACTTCAGTTGCTTTTTAACAGAAGAACTTTTAAGAATATATATTGTGTTCTAAAATGTTATGTTAGGAAAGCCAGTAATAAATGGTACAAAATCTCACGCAGAAAGAAGGCAAGGCATAAAACTAAGAAATATCAATGTACAGTAACACATGCACCTCTGACTTGTACTCGTAGTTGAAAGGAGGGAAGGAATTGCTCAATACTGTAGAATTAAAAAATCATAAGGGAAGAGTTTGTTCCAGTTATATTAATTTATTTCCTCATGTGTTACTTATGCAGCTGTGTATTTAAGATTGCGTATGTAGCTATAAACACCAAGAACAATTTAACAGGAAGAACTTTTAGACCAGAAATGAGAGTAAACTGCTAATGAACGTACTAATTTCAAAAAAGCATTAACTTTTCTTTTTTTTAAAGTTTATGAATACTTGCACAATTAGAAGTTAAGCAACAACTCATTAGTACCTAGAAAGCACATGAACCGATCATTTAATATCTCTGGTGCAATTAAATTCTGGAACAGGTGGTGATGAATGAAGTAAGCAAACCTTAAGTATCTGTAATAAAAGTAATTCTTTAAGCACAAAAGCCTCTGAGAATTCGTTACCCCAAATTCAGGGCTGCCTTATTTTTTCAAGAGGTGTACGCAGCATGTATGAACTGTAAAGAGCTGCATTTGCTGCGTATGTGCAGATCAACTGTGCACTGGCAGCTGGCTCTCAAGGCCCAGACCCCAGGTATCAAAACTCATACCGTCAGAAAGCTATGCTCAAATTTTAAGATTCTAAAAACCCCACACAATTTATTTATAAATAAATTATAAAATAGTTCAGTGTTGATTTATCAGCATCAAAGATTTGGGATGCCATTCTTATGTCCTGTCAGAAATAGCAATGAATCACTGAAAAGTCTGTAATCCCAAGTCTCCAGTCCAATAAAGCACATGTTTCTAGCAATGGCGGGTGGCAAGCTAGCAGCCATTAACACTGTCAGCAGCCCATGACTGAGGACCGAGCCTAAACCTGAAAGCTAGTGCAAGTTTTAAACCTCTGATTTTGCCTGATATCCAGATAACTGGCACAGGGTCTTAACCCACTGTTTATACCACAGTACATCTCACTCAAGAGTCCCTGGCAGCACGGACTGAAGCACTGTACAATTACACAAGCAGAGGATGAACAGACTCTGTCCCATAAAACCAGCCCCCCACCACAAACACCCCTCCCCACCCAAAAAAAAACCCAAACCAAAAACAAAACAAAAATGCCCACAACATGCAGAAGTCTGATATTTAAATGCTTGGATACTAGTGAGAGGCATGGAGCATTGTTAGTCCTAGAAGCAGCTACAGGACTAACACCAGGCAAGTATGTCAAAAGCTCAAAATATATGGCGTATATTTAGAGATCAGTTCTTCTACAGTTAAGGAAGATAATACATGTATTTGAAAATACACTGAATGTAACGTAAGTAAACACAAATGGAATTAAAAATATGGCATATACAATGGAAAGTCATTACATTGTGAAGCGATACAGAAAACATCTGGATGTCATCTTAGAGGTTTGTGTTTTTCCTGATTAAGGAAACAGCTGCCTTAGTAAAATTACTCATATCCACCAGTAATGAGGAGTATCTTTTAGCACAATTCCTCTGTTAAGCCACAAGCATCTGCTTCCTAATTTTCTTTTTATTTAATCTTGTGTACCCAGCCCAAGTGCTGTAACAACAAATTTAAATAGCTGCCTCATTTTACGTCTTGCAAGCTATCATATCTAAACAAAGAATAGCACTTTGCATATGAAACTCTCCTTTCAAGCAGGTGACCGTTGAGAGATGATTTGCAACACCATCTGTGTGAAAGGGGGGGGTGGGCTGGAGGAGCCTAATAAGTGTTGCATGGTGAATCTATAATTACATCCTTAATGCAGCATAGAGTGCTAACAGAAGATTCATTCCTGGCCTTGTAAATTTAACTGTATCTTTTAATTCCAATACCATTAACTAACTGATTCACCATAAAGTAAGCTCCTAGACCACTGTAGCAGGCACATAAAAGGCTGAAATCACTTTGTGCAGGTAAAGCATGTTCCATTTGCTTTTCAATGTTACCTCAATAGCAAATGGAGAGCTGCTGCTTAAATTTGAGGCCAGCATTACCTGACACTTGTAAGCTTGTTCCAACTGCTAATGGGAAGAGTTTTAAATGATGCTTATTAAATATACAAATACAGCACATACGGGATACTGACTATTCCTACTTTTATTGTGCTTCCACTCTGGCTTTCTTTTTTTTTTTTTTTCTAACTTCATTTAGTTATTGGAATATTTCACTCCAAAATCAGAACAGTAGTTTAATGAACTTACTCCTCAACTGGTAGGTCTGTGGTGATCAGACCAGTGAGCAAGCAGCAAAAGTGGAATTTCTCTGTATGACTCACTAGATCTAATGGTGATTACTTACAAAAGGGTCAAGGTGTCCCATATTTTGTCACCTTCCTTAGGGTGAGTACTAGCAAATGGGAATTTGCACAGCAAATCTTACCAGATTACTAAGCCAATGGAAAAAAAACTAACTACTTCATCTCTTCATTCCACTCCTCCTCCACAGACTCTTCCACCTGAGTCTGTGATCTAAATCAAGATTGGTCAAATTGACCAACTTGAGAGAGTCCAGTGGAGGGTCACTATGTAGGTGATGGGGCTGGAGCACATGATGCACAAGGAGAGACGGAGGGAAGCAGCCTTTTGCTTAGCTGGGAGAAGAGAAGGCAAAAGGGAGATCTAACAGCAGCCTTCCAGCATGGAAAGGGAGGTAGCAGAGAAGATGGAGACACGCTTTTCTCACACAATGAAAGGATAGGAGACAATCATTGCCAGTTGCAGAGGGGGTTAGACAGATAGAAAAAAATTCTTCCTCATGAGGGGTCAAACACAAGAACAGGTGACCAGAGGGGCTGTGGAACCTCCATCCTTGGAAGTATTCAAACCTCAGAGGGATGGGGTCTAAGCAACTTGATTTAGCTTTGAAGTCGACCCTGCTTTGAGAGGAGGTTGGACTAGATGACCAGAGATATTTCCAACCTTGAATCTCTCTATCCTTCATGTGACAAGGCTATCCTGACAAACTTACCCCACATATTAGTGAAAAACACCTGCAGGACTTACGATATAGAGACCCCAGAACTGAAGTCCCATAGAGATGTTCACATAAGGTTAAGCACTAGTGATTTAGCTGAAGATCATTTAAGCTGGGAGAAAAACAAAGCATCTTCAATGACTACATATTCCACTACTGCTAACAGCTGGGGGAAGGGATAACAAAACATTTAAAACAAGGCAATTTTGTTTGCCTGCTATTGTCACAAGTATTTTAAGTCCGGTACTGATATCAGCTGTCTCTCTCAACTGGTTAAAATTTACACTGACAATGGCTGCACTGTCTTTGCCACAGCAAGGACCTCAGCTTTGGCCCTCAGATGAGGTAGCACAGAGTAGTTCTTGGCTGAGCTCAGGACTCACTACTGCAGTGAATTATGTCTCTGCTGCAAAACACTTGTCCTGCACCACTGCCCTGAAAAATTCAAGTTTTCTCCTGTTGTTTTTACTCAAAGTGCTCCAGACAGCCACGCCAAGGGGCTGTGTTACAGTTTGTCAGGATGATGTTTTCATGAAGCTGGGGGTGCAAGTTATATATGTTGTGGCACAGCATGAGGGCACGTACAGGACAGTGTCACAGGACAGTCCAAACAGTGGACCAAGAGTAATATGACATTTGTCCAACCTATACCTTCGGTAGACACACGAGTCTGTGTCCAGAGTCTCCTCTTGTAGGGAAGCAGTGACTTACTTTAGAAAGGAGCAAGCAGTAAACTAATATACGTGGAATGCAGCTGATAAAAGAATTAGTGCCAAGGAGCAAAACAGGAGGAGTCCAAACTGAAAAATTTGAATACCAAAGTTTTAAAAATAAGTCATGATGTCAGGCACAGAATTACAGGGTTCCATATTTTACACAGTCTTCACTAAACAAAAAGCTTAAGTACTCTCATTTGCTATAGACAGTTTAATGCTCTTTACAGAGATGCTCTGTTCCCCTTGATGCATGTGTAATTCCACTGACCATTAATTTGAAGTGTTCATGCATTCAGAAGAATAAATTAAAAACTACTCCTTTACAGTTTCTTCTACTGTTTAAACGTCAATTGAATATAATGAGTATTCAGTGGAAATTTATTTTTATATTAAGGCTGTCTCATATTTAAACATTATTGTTCTCTCTGATACTGGAAACATCATAAATATCTATAAAAAAAGGTTAAATGGTCACAATTACAAAGGCAGTGTTACCGTTACTGTGTTAGATTTATGGCATGGATCACTTTGGAACAAACCATTTGATTATAAAACTGTCATTAATCTTTCTCTGCTTCTCTGCCACAAGCAGCTAGAGATTAGCTTCTGTTTCACTTTTTTATTTATGGAAAGGGAATCAAGAGTTTTTATCTGTTCCAACTCTAATGTTAGAACAGTAGTTGCTCAAATTACAAGTGGACGTTGATGACTGTCACACCAGCTAACAATGTAGAAACTATTTTTCTCATTTGTTTTGGCAAATTCCATTAAAACAATGGGATTTAGAAGGTGTCATTTGGGTAAGCTCAACCTGTATCTGTAATTCTATGCAAACAGCAACCGAATTAGCTTGATTCTATGACAAGTGAGTTTTGTAATGCCAGCAGTTTGCATTGATTATGCTTTTTTAAGAAGTTACTTCTCAGAGGAGAGGAACATGTTAAAGTTTAGCTTATTTCTTAAGAACTTAAGTTTCTTCTCCCTAAGATTTCTGGCACACTACTTTGCTGGATATTTATAAAAGTAATACAACAAGAAAAGACTTCTTTTGTACAGTAGGAAAGGAACATGATGATTTCTCAACTCAGTACTTTCCTTATTGTTGAGATTTCTCTGAAAGACGATAGTTGCTGAATTGTCTGATGAATAATGCGCACATCCAAAACAAGCCTAAATAAAGTGTTTGTATATTTTCCTTAAATTAGATATAAGAAATATGAAGTCTCTTGACTTTTAATGTAAAGCAAACAGAAGGCTTCAAGAGAGGAGGACTAAGTTAGGAAGCTGCTTTTATGTGGTAAGCTATATCATCAGGGAGACTAATTCACTTCCTTTCTGTTTACTGTAAGACTGTTTCTCTTACTGGACAAGCCATAAAAATGACTAAAATATAAGGTGGCAAACAGACATCTCCAATTCTTAAGAGTCAGAAAGAAGTGCTCTGACTGAAGAGTAGTGCTGCCATAAATTTATAGTCATAAATTTATGAGCAATGCAAGTGCTTTTCTGAATTCCCTACAGTTAAGTTTTTCTTACCGTTAAACCGGAAATTCATTTCTATAATTAAACAATGATGAAACATTCACCCCAAAGATGAACATTACATGATTTTTGAATGCAGGGTATATTGGGAGGAAACGATAGTTAGAAGTAACCATAAAGATTTCAAGTACTTGTATTAGCATTTACAGATACTACTACGTTGCTTCCCTTCCCCACACTCAATGCAAGTGTCCCAAAACACTGCCACTTACCATCTCCTCTTTGACTATGGAAAAGGAGAGCTCTTTTATGTACATTGTCCTTTTATATAAAGGATTTTTAATGTTAAAAAAAAGTGCATCATGTTCTCAAATTCTACACATTCTGTTATAAAACATGCCTGTCAGTCAAAAGGAATTGGGGAGTTTCTTCCTGAAAGAGGAGGAAAATGCATTATCTGGCAAAGAGAAAAGAAAGGAGAAAAATAAAGCATGACAGTCATGCAAACTCTTTTTGGTTTTCCCAAAACTCATTGCACGGTTCTACTTATTGTTTGACTGAACACTTTACATGACCAATTCTAGACAGAATACTTTGCAGATTTAACTAAAAAATATATATATTTTTTATATATGATGGTATGTAAATTAAAACATCATAGTAATTTAACTATACTTTCAAGTTGGGACTAGACATAGGAAAGTCTCAAAAGTGGGTTATACAAAAGGGCATTTTAGCAGCAGCTAAACTCAGTCCTTCTATCACCAGCTGACACAGTCCTTTAAGAAGGAATTGGTTGAGCAAGGAGTTGTTCCTGCTGTCTCAGAAAGCCTCTTGGTAAGGCTTTGGGTCAGCTAATAAACATATTAACACACATCCTCCAAGAAAGTCAGAAAAGCTGATGGCATTTGACATTGGAGCAAGTCTCCTCAGATGAACTGAAAGCTTAGGGCCATCCCCATGGTTTCCTGTAGCAGTGTGGCACTGTTTGCCTAGAACATCCCAGCAGGTATCGATCCTGCCTGGAATCAAGATGATGATTTGTTCTTCCCTCTTGAATATAAATGAAAATAAAAGCGACTCTGTAGAGAAAAGACTGAGCATAGGCTGAATGATGTTTGTTATAGAGATCCTACAGGCAGCAAATGCTGATGAGAAGGTTTGAGTTATTCACTGGTTTTGCATAATAAAAGGCAAAAGATTGAAACTGTAAGAACAAGTTGGGAAAAATAGCATCCTTTAAGAAATGGAACTGTGAGCTGCTGACTTTGTTCTGCAGCTGTTGGTTTGAAGGAAACAAAAAAGGGTTTTTAAAGAAAAAATGGAAGAGAACGAGTTTCACATGATGATCCTGAGAATCTACTGGACTGTAAAAATATCTGCCATATCTGCAAGCCATGCCTGCAAAAATTAAGGACAACATGCCCCCCAAGGGACAGTATGACTTTAAATCACTAACAGGACCGAACCAGCTTCCAAAAACAACTAGCCTGGTTGTTTTGCTTAGCCTGCAAAAGCAGATGACTGCCTAAAGGCTGGAGAAAACAAACAAACCAGACACATCCAGTTCCTCAGATTAACTAGCTGCAGAGCTCTTGTGGTAGTTAGATGCATCTGAGTCACAAGAAATGATGGAACTGGCCCACGATGCCAGAGGGAAGATTGTTTTTGTTAATTGAAGGTTGACTCTGCTCCAGTAACACTGCTGCTGAAGTGATTCTTCCTTGTTTACTGTCAGGGTTTTGTCAGTTTACACAGGTTTTACACAAGCTTTTGAGCCTTCATGTATCTGAACGACCGGAATCCCACAACATTATACTATCTTAACTAATTATTATTTGAATGGCTAATCAAAGTCAGGTGGGTTAACATAAGGAATCAAAGGTGTTTGAGTGGAGAATACCACAGCTGAACATGACATCAGAACATAAAACCCAAGTCCTTCAGAATATCTTACCATCTCCTGACCTCTCATATCTTATGTATTACTAGAAAGTTAAATGGTAAGATAACTGATCAGAAAACACCTGTGAAGTACAAAAGTATAACATGTCCACGTCAGCCAGCTTTTTCCACACGTAGCTTGGTAGCAATAGGTTCCATAAACTAAATCTATTTAGTTAATAAATTCTGGTACCAACACTGCATGTGACAAGTGCAAAAGATGCCTTCTCAGCCTATATAACTCTATACCCATTCAAATGCAATAACCTTTGCTGACCAGTACCTCCATGATGTAATTATGTTCCTAATGGTTACACTACCTCCATATGATAGTATTTTGTGCATTATAACAGCTAAGTCTTTCATACTTATTGACAAAAGGCTTGCAATGTAAACAAGGAATCAAAAAATGAATCTGCTATTTAAATATATCCTAGATTATTTTTTCCTTGATGAAAGCAAGCTAGATTTCTATGAAGCATTGGCACAACATATTACTCTTCTTTTTCATCCTTCAAATCTCAATGGAAACGATCTTGCTCATCCTCTTCTCAATCTTCGGCTTTAGAAAGGTTTGCAGTTTGCTCATTACTGTGCAGTCAAACCTATATCTAACAAGCACATATATTCATTGACTTGAGAAGAACAAGATTTGCCTTTTATATGCTCCATGACAGCTCTAGTTAGGAACTATCACCTGCCAAATGCCCGAATTCCCCTTGGCATCAATTGTGCTGGAAGTGGCACAGGATTTTTCATGTGAACATCTTTTCCAAATTCCTAACTCAATTATTTGCACATAGGGTGCAAATACAGTCTGTGTATGGCAGAGGCAAGCTTTTGGCACAGAACAGACAGGAACTGCACTCATTTATCAACCACAACATTAATCAACATTACTCAGTTGTTGCATTTTTACAAACAAATGGCACAAAACCAGCACGTGGATTCCTACAATTACTGGAAGCCCTGGCAAAAATCTCAATTCTTATCTTTCACAGAATCACAGAATGGTTGAGGTTGGAAGGGACCTCTGGAGATCATCTAAGTCCAACCCCTCTGCTCAAGCAGGGTCACCTAAAGTACGTTGCACAGGATCATGTCCAGGCGAGTTTTGAATATCTCCAGAGAAGGAGACTCCGCAACCTCTCTGGGCAACCTGTTCCAGTGCTCTGTCACCCTCACAGTGAAGAAGTTTTTCCTCATGTTCAGATGGAACTGTCTGTGTTTCAGTTTGTGCCTGTTGCCTCACGTCCTGTCGCTCGGCACCACTGAAAAGAGTCTGGCCCCATCCTCTTGACACCCTCCCTTCAGATACTTGTACACGTTGATAAGATCTCCTCTCAGCCTTCTCTTCTCCAAGCTAAACAGGCCCAGCTCTCTCAGCCTGTCCTCATAAGAGAGATGCTCCAGTCCCCTAATCATCTGTGTAGCCCTTTGCTGGACTTGCTCCAGTAGTGCCACATCCCTCTTGTACTGGGGAGCCCAGAACTGGACGCAGTACTCCAGATGTGGCCTCCCCAGGGCTGAGTAGAGGGGGAGAATCACCTCCCTCGGCCTGCTGGCAACACTCTTCCTGATTTCAGATTTCTGTTGTTTGAAAAAGCACCAACAATAGATCCTGCCAAAAGATATACAGGCCAATTAGCACTCTCCATAAATCAATCTCAAGAGTTCATGCTAACTTAATGCCAAGAGCCTCGTTTGGGTCTGTTTCAGATTTGATCTTCTGGACAAGATAATAGCTAAATCCAAAGGAGACTAACAGGATATCTGTTTCTTTGGCAGCAAACACGCTATTACCCACACCTTTTGCTGAAGGCACAAAGTGCATGCAAAAACAGCAATGATGTCTAGTTCTGATTTGAGGCATTCAATTTTCTCAATGATCTTCACTTAGCTTGGAGCAGCAGGACTATATGTGGCACAGAATGTGGTGTTTTGTAATGAATGTCTAATCTGATCTTTCAAGCAGCAAATTTGATGAGGTTTAACCTCTTGCTGGAGCTTCATAAAATGAGTGTTTGTTGTACTCCAGTACCTTTTCCTGACATCTCTCGATGCATGTCACAACATCCCAGGGAAAATGCAAGACTCCTAGTGCAAAGAACTATTTCTTTTCTTAAAGCCCATCAGCAATAAAAAATATGCCAGTAGTTTCTCCCTAGGATACTCTAAGAGTTATTGTTTTTCTGACAAGTACTCTCTGTGTGGGACATTACCAGACAAAAGAATAAAGCATCTTTTTTGAAATCTCTCTCCAATGTATATCCACATCTCATCCCACAGTCCAAAATCTCATGCCCTCATTTAGGAATAGTAAGGCTCTACTGAAATACCGTTTCCTAACCATACTCCATGACCTTTATGCAAACAGACCTTCTGCCAATTTTAGGTTCAGATTCAGTTTTTTAAATGAGAACTTTCCCCATTTCATCATATACTTACACGTCTATTCACTTGATTTATATTTAAAATACTTAGAAGTAACTCTCACATATTCTTTAATAAAAGTAATTAAACTTTGCAAAGAGATTCAAAAGTTGAAGGATTCTTTAAGAAAGTCAAATTTGGAAATCTGATGAAACATTTTAATAGTTTCCTACAGAATGAAAAAAAACAGAAATCTTCTACTGAATGGTTCACACTTTTATCTTCTCAAAGCTAATAAGGAGAGAAGGGCTATATCTACCTAATTCTCAACTCAATTAAAAATAACTTCTGGATCAGAATCAGTCTATGGAGACACAGCACAGAACAGAATCCTACAAAAAGTGGCTAAACATTAAGAAAGAGCTAATCTACTTTGTGCTCAGAGTTAAATGCAAGTGCACGTGATTTTTACCAGTACTTTTTGGAGAAAAAAAAAATCACCAGTACAATGATGCAGTATGATTTGTTACCTTTGAGACACCTAATTATCCTTTTATTATATATCCACAGAGAGAATATAAATATGTACTTTCCCAAACCATTTATTTTGCCTATAATTAAAAAGGCTAAATTAACGCTGATCTACTTCCACTGTCAGCACCAGCTGAGATATTTTGCTGTTCCTTTCATTTGCAGAAATAAGTCAGATTCTTGGTGTGTGTGTGTGTGTGCGCGCACAGTGTACATATATATAAAATTCTTTAGATATGGATAGTATATTTGCGACAATCTCAACATTGCTTGCAAGTGGCTCCACAGAGCCAGAAATAATCTACTTAACCATATCTTGTGCATTTTCCATTAAACTTGCAAGCAGGACTATGCCACTAACTCTTCAGCAACACATTTTTATTCTCCTTTTACTCGGCTTTTTTATTACAATAGTATTTGGTGCTGCAAAATGACAGAACTGAATAACGAGATACATGAAAGAGATGGCTGTCTTCAGGACTGAATTTCTTTGTGGGTATATGTTGTCTCTGGATAGACTTAATAACGTATCATTTCTTCTGTAGAAAATATTAGCACATATGCAAAGAATTCTTATTTCAGGTCTATTTAGAACTGCTGCTCAAAAGGAAAGCACTGGCACTAGGATTTCTTGTAGTCATGCCCTCTCCAACTGTTCTGTAGAACCACATTCAAGTGAAACTGCAAGGGCTGGTTGGGAGCCAAATCCTCAGAACAAACAAACCGGCTTCCTCTCAGCTGCTTGAATTCTACTTAATATTATAGCTCATGAGTTCATGTCAAATGCACCAGCTGTTACAATCAGAATCAGATATTACTTAGCTCTCATTATCATCCATTCTCCTTTCTAACCTATCTAACAATTTACCAGCTTTAGCATGATGCCACAGTAGTCTGAGGTGAGCAGGGATTTTTTGTTAAAATTAATGCGATGAGTGATGAAGCATTTCTATTTAGTTATTTCTAAACTCAGTGCATGAATGCAAAGACATGACAAATAAGCCTGTTTTGGGACAAATGAAAAAAAACCTCCCAAAACACACACAAACTCCATTTAGTTACGCTAAGGGAAAACCATTAGAAATGAAGATGGTGGTCAGAGTTCTAAACTCACGTTTTTCAGACCAGAATCAGGGCACTGGCTCCTGGTTTTACAGTGGGCTTACATAGGGCAGCTGAAGCAGGTATCACTGTAGCTCCTTTCCCCCCCCCCCGCTGTAGATATTCAAGCTCATGGCAGACAGCCGAAAGAGACACATACCCACTGCTGAGCTCCAGCAGTTAGCAATTCACTGAATTAGTGTGAATTGCCACTGTTTTCACTTTATATTGATACAGTTGGCCTGAGGGTCTTTATTACAAGGCAAAAAAATTGTTGGTAGTGGCAGTGCCAGCAGTGTATTGCTTGCCTGGTGTAGAGGTGACAGACTCCATGAGGCTTTGGATACTTTCCTTACAGCCTGGTAGGATTCCCAGCCATGGTTTATATTTGTGGATATCAGTAACCCCAAAGGAGAGAGGGAAGAGGTGAAACAATGAGAAGCAAAATTTAAATCAAGTAGGAGACTGAAAAAATCAGCCTCTCTGTGTTACTGTTCTTTGCAACTTCCTCAGCATTATGTGTGGGGCCAGCTTGAGAGGCAGACTTGCGCAGAGCAGCTGAGCAAGAAGCACTGGCAGAAGGGGGACAGAATTATTCGGAACGAGGCAGCTTTCAAGACTCCAGGAAACCTATAAAGGAGGGATGGGTTTCACCAAGAGCCAGAGCATAACTGCACTGTAGTATATTTTGATGCAGCTAGCACAGAAGGAGAACTGTTAGGTCTATTAAAGGTCATTGAAATATTCATGGAGATTACACAGACTATAACTGTAAGAGACAATTACTGGAGATTTTACATCCTTCTCTGTCCCTGAGTAGACTTAAATGTTGCATCAGGGTGGGATATAAATTGTATTTTTACACATTGCAATGACTGCTTTTTGCAGAAACTCAAGAGTCTATAAGAGAAAGAGTTGCTCTTGGCTAAGTTCAACATGCTACTAATCAAAGAGAAACTAACAGTGACCATATGATCCAAATCAACATCTTATAAACAAAGGGTCCACCTCGGCAACATTTAAGAGAAATGAAAGAGAATTGAGGATACTAGCTGAAATGAACTTAGAAAGGAACAGCTGAACAGGTAGAGTGCTTGGAGGTGACATAGAGGTCACTTAATAAAAGAGGAAGATTCAGAGTCAAAAGATTCTTAAATCAAAAGACTCAGATGACTACTGTCTTATTTTGGTCTGACAGTAAAGGCAGCAATTAAAAGCAAAAGTGTATTTTCTCCAAATAAGGAGCACAGAAATGAACAAAGTCTGACAAGTTAAATTAAAAAAAAAAAAAAAAAATCAACCTAAAGGTGATTTTTGAGGGAAAACTTTAAAAAGTTACAAAAATAACAACTGGAGGGGGGAAAAAAAGTGAGAAACATGAGGCCTGCCAGTGAGCCAAGAGGAACAATTAGAGATATATATATGTAAAAGGAGCACTGCATGAAACAAAGACATTGCGGAAAAGCTAACTTTGCAGTGTTTAGTCTTGAAGAGCGTGGGCAGGTTCCCAAGGACAAGCCTAACACATTGTCCTAATATTGAGGTTGGACTAGATGACCTTTTGAGGCCTCATCCAAGCTGAACTACTTTAGGGTCCTATGAAATAGGGGTGGAAAGGAAAGGGGAAAGGGGAAAGGGGAAAGAAAAGGAATCAATAAAACCACAGCAAATTATCAGGATCATTTCAGAACTTTAAAGGAACTAAAACATTGAACTGGTGAAGTACTGATGTATCATTTAAAGTGGCAGCAGATGGATGGTAGGTGGCAAACATGACCCAAATTTTAAAACAGGGCTGTAGAAAACTACAGGCAATTGCAGTCTTCTAGTTTCTACTAAATATGGACAAATATGGAATTCTACTGCCAGTCTGAAGATGGTTAAGGAGGGATTAAGTAGCATGCATACAGAAGTGATCAAGCTGATACAGTATGCCTGGAGCTTCAAGCAGCATTAGAAATCAAGCTTTCAGGACATAAAAGGAAGGTCCTCTTGTTCAATTAGCATTAAGTTGAGTGAAAGGAAGCAGAAGATAAAACGTGGTCAATTCTCACACTGGTGAGATAAGAACCCCTAGGGATCTCTATTGGAACTTACATTACTAATTTGAAACAGGTCAGTACCCTTCTGTATGTAGCAAACTTCATCCTACTACTCTTCAAGATTTAGCAAAATGATGAGTTATATATTTTTGTATTTATTGAATTAAATATTCCCCATAAGAGAAACCTCTAGAAGGGAAGAAGAGCCAGATAAAAATAATTACAGGCAAATTCTGTAGCATCTAAGTACTCTCTGAAGTCAGCAATGTTTTGTGGTCAGCCTGGCAAAAGCAGCTCAAGATCAATAGCATCTGCATCATTATTTCTTGTCTACCTCTCATTAATAAGACAGCACTATCATCACTGCTAGATGGCTGTTTTAAGTGGGCAATGATTAGGCCTGAAGTCAGACAGGAGGCCAAAATCATCAAGCGAGGTCGAATAATTGTACTGCAACACCTATTCTAAATATAGATATTCCTAAATAAGGGATATGTAATCACTTTTTTCATTTTTTGCTTTGACTAAAAGTTGGTAGAGAGCGATATATGAAACTGATAAAGTCCAATAGCTATCAACAGGAAGAATGTATTTTTGCTTCATCCTGATCAGGATAAATTCCCATTCCTTCAACCGAATATAGTGCCGGAGTAAGAAATTCTGTCACATTTCTGCTTCATGCCACGAAAAGAAGCAATACAAACTTCAAGTTGATCATTATCAAATTTATTTCGTCTTCCTCTAGTGAACACAATTGTTTTTATTCCCAGAAAAGAGAAAGTTATATTATGCAGGAAGAACAGCTGCTGAACCCAAAATATTTTCACTCAAAAAATATTTTGTCACCCCATTTAGAAAACAAAAAAACTTCAAAAGAATTTGGGAACTTGTCAACGTGATCTAAAAGTCACATACACCTTAGGCACCTCAGACCACAGTGGATTTACTTTTGGAGCTAATCAAACAAACAGCAATTATCATTGAAAGCTCCTTCCATTTCTGCCTATGTAACATAGCCACTGACTGTGGAACCAGCCTTCAGTAAAACAGTCCCCTTATTAGGCAACAAAAGTAATTTTAACAGTACCTATAAGAACAAACTATCAATAAAGCAGAGCAAGTTGGATTTTTTTTTTTAAAGTGTCCATATACAAGCATCAGTGTCACTATGAAGACTGCAGTGCTACAGAGAGATAATGTTCATGTCATCTCCATGACTTCCAAGAGGGGTCTTAGCTGCTGTCGGAGGACATAGTGTCGTCCTCCTCCAAAAGTTAATACAGAATTATCTCCTTATATGACTGCATATAGAAGTGTGTTACAAACAAGAGGAAAAAATATTTTTTCTAGGTTTGCAGAACAGGGGAACTTGTTGCAGACAATACTCTTCACTCCTTCTGGCATACCAGAAATTTAGCATCAGACTGGAAAATACTGCAGAGCAGTTCTAAACACTCTTCCTCCTTACCAGACATCTTTCTTTGCAGTGCAAATATGAAAAAGGTCATACCAAGTTGCAAAATAACTTTTCTTGAAATCAAGTTTTCTGATATTTGTAGCTATTTTACAACCAAAGTTTGGTATTTGACTGGAATTCTTTCTAGTTTGAATTTAAATAGCAATCATAAAAAAACACATTGATTTAAAGTGTATGACACTGTTCTAGGACTTTTATACAGTTCAAATTAATTCCAGTAAGGCACAAATTCTAGGAAGTTTAATATAAAGCAGTTCATAGCTCTATTTGTAAGTGAGCACCATGCACTGATCAGCAGGCAAAGTATTCCATTTGTTCATTTCTTAAATTAGTCACATTGGTGCCTTTATCTGAACGAACTATTATGCGAGCAAGATGTTTTAGAATTTTCTCAGTATGATAAAATATTTTCTAATCATGATTAGTTAGACTTACAAATGATTATGGGACATACAATATGGTGCAGCTTTGGATCATTAACCACGGAAATGTAATTCAGAAGTCCAAACAATTATTTCTGTCACTCCTTTTACTGAAACATCGCTTTCTTTAATTAGGATATTGACAAGTGAGCACAGCGAATATAAAATTTTTAAATAGTTAATCTGGTAAAGAGTATTACGAACTTTTTACAGAGAAAATTAATCCTCCATAGTTTACCTATGCACAGACTGTTCCAATTTCTTAGGGAGGCCCACTAATATAATGGACTTAAGGATGATGAAAGACACACTTTCTATGCAGGCAGCCAGACTCTGGGGACCTAAGCCCTTGCCACCCTGTCAGCAGCACCGGTGAAGGACAGGCTTATGCAACAAGGGGACGTCATACCGCTGCACGGGTGCTCTGTCATCAGAAGAGCTGCACTCAGCTCTTCCTATATTCAGCAGCTGGTTATTGCTTTGGTATCTTAGATGTAGGAAACAAATCAAGAAGAGAGCTTCCCTAATTTTGAGAAGGGCAGAAGACTTTCTAAGAGGTCCAGGAGGAAGCATGCAGAGTTACGTTCTCTAAGCTGCTATTACAACTACTAGTTTAGGAATGTGAAGTCCGGACCATCATTCTGCCTTGGACAGTAGATGTCTATGAAAGAGCATAAAAAGCAGTGGCAAACATGGATGGTATCTTTCCCAACCTGCAGGGACTCAGGGCCCTCCTTACTTAAACATTTCATCTTCATTTTCAGGAGCTCGTTTTCCTTCCATTAATGAGTCCATTCATTTTGAGAATTGCCATTAACATCCAGTGTCAATAATATCCCATGGCAAAGAGCTCCACTTAATTATGTATGGTGTGAAACACCTTCTTTTGTTTCAAATGTGCCATTTCCTCATTTCATTTGTACAACAGAGTTTTATTTAACATCAGTATGGCTATAAATCTAGTCCAAGATATAGCGGTAAAACTGCCTCACTAAAGGTGAAGGAATGGTTGAGAAGCAATGACAAGGTATTAGGAGAAGCTACATCCATTGATTAAAAGTGAGACTGCACATCAACAGACACAAGATATAAACCATCAACGTATAAATGAACTTAACAGCACTGATGACAAATTGTTCAGGCATTTCTTGGCAGTCAGTCACCACTTAATTTAAAGGTCTTAATGTCCTCTACCAGCTCACTGTTTGCCAGGAAGTATTTTCTATATCTGTCACAACCAGTTAATCAAAATTTAGCAATAGGTTATACTGAAAAACCCCCTACAGTTTATGAGAAGTAGGTCTGCAGTGAAAGAGACAACTGGTGGAATACAACTATTTAATCATAGAAGCAAGAGCCTTTAATTCTAAAGCTACTCTTAGATATGCTTATTTCTTGGTTGGTGAATTACCGTAGGAATACAACTGATTTCCTTCAAAAGTCAGAGATGAAGCATTAGGTAAAACAATATATAGTAAAGATGAAACCAGCTACTAACCCTTTTTCAAAATTTTTCATTAATGTTAAATGTGAATTTGAAATGGGTCAAAAGTACAATTTTTTTTCCAAAATATTGTAAGCAAGTTAAAACACGAAAAACTATACATTTTAAAACATTTACATCTTTTCAATACCACTTGCACTGAGAACAGAATCATGAGAAATAAGCAGGTAAGTCTACTCAAGACATACAAACATTAGAGAAATATTGTCTCCTCAAAACTGCTTTTTCAAGTATATAACTTTGACATGGTAATGAATTTTAACAAAAAAACAACACAAAAGCTATACAATTTAAGATAACTTAAAGCGACAGGTTCAAAACAGAACTTTAGCTAATAATTATGAAATTTATATATAAAAGAAAACTATACAACTTTAGGTTTTTGTGGAGTTTGCACAAATAATTGCTTTGGATTTAAAGGAATCTGATGCTAAGTTCAACTTGTGATTTAAGAGTTTTAATCTGCGTTATTCCTACAAAAAAAAGCTATTATAATCCATTGACAGGAATGAGAATTTAAATTAGTAAAATTAAAGACCAAGTGCCGAGCCAAAAATTTGAAAAATCATAGTACATGTGACAGTGTAGCCCTCTCTAAATTCATTAGAAAAATAACTGCATTAATCAAAGCTCTTAGACAAAATTGCTTCTTCATCCTCTCCAGAAACCATGACAGGCATTGTGATAGGACCTTTGAAACTCATTATTGAGAAGGCAATAGAGATTAATTGGAGATTAATGCTCTAATGATATTCACATGCATAGGCTTACTAGTTATTCTCTTTCTTAACATGTCTTTTCCTTTCAGCTGACGTTTCAGTCATATCAGAAAGGCCAGTAGCTTTGCCAGAGGTGTAGTTTATTAGTAAAAGAACATTCTCCAGGATGATTCGAGAAGCAGGTACCCACTGCATCAAATCTACCACTGCCACAGCATTATTGCACATTCCAACACAAAGCCCAGTAAGAACACACTAGGTGTGATTTGAACTGAGATAAAAACAAAACAAAACACTAAACACTTACACAAAGTGATAGTACAGATAGAAGGAAGAAAATCTAGCAGACAGGTCTTCTCTGGACAAGTCAAATTTTCAAAGATTTAGACAAGTTTATTTCTGATAAATAGAAGAGATTAACAATCTAAGAGCTAACTACCTATCTAGATGGTGATATTTCAAATAAAACATATGAAAATATCTTACCTCTTCTCCTGAAAGATAGTAAGCTGAAAGAAGTCCACCAACAAAACGGATGTTCACTTCAAAAACTGAAATTTCTGCATTCTGGTGAAATAAACAAATAGGGTTATAATCCCTATCTGATACTTTATTGTAAGAAATATTATCCTTACTGCATTTATAGATGCTAATTATATTTCCATAAAGTGATACTTTCAGCTAGAAAAAGATTAAGCTTTTTTTTTTTAATATATACACGCATTAAACTACAACAGTACTAAACAGCAAAACACAGAAGATAGAGGGAAAGCCATCATTATAAAACTTAAAGCATTTTAAAGAATTTCCTTCTCTTCCACTTAAGAAAACCCCCTGCTTTATTCTTCTCATCCTGTTTAACTTTTCATCCTCTCCACTTGGATATGAGGCATTCTATAAATCCACGCATCTGAGCGCTTCCCTACAGGCGATTCAGAGCCCAGGCACAAAATATGTGTAAGACTGGTACCCAGCAGTTGGGCTTCTAAGCTTTCAGCACATAAAGAAGGTGGCTGACTTTCATGTGTTCTGAGTTGCTCTTGCTTCTAGTTGCTTTTCCATTTGCTGACATACACTATAGATATATCCAACATAAATCAATGCATGGTGGGGCTGTAGGATGGTCTTCTAAAGGGCTTACAGGTTTTATCCTCTTTCAGCTATTTTTTGTACTTTTCTCCAGTTTAAATGTCAGTCTATATAGGAAGGAAGAGGCTGTTCCCAGTTTTCTGTGAATTTTACATTTTAACAAACTACCTTTTTAGGTACCTCTAGGTACCTCTAAGTAACCTCTACGTTACTGATTAAAGGTACTACTTCATGCCTGTCAGTTTTCAATCCACTCTGATAAGTAAAGATTTCTAGACATATTATAGAAGATTGCTCAGTGTTTCATCAGTTGTGAAGACTTCAGAAGCACTTAGTGGCTTTCTACAATGCTTGCTACTTTGCCTTAGATTTTTACTTTTCCTCCTCTTAAAATCTTTTGTGCAGATTCCCCTCCAAAAACTGGAAATATAATTTAATCCACAGAATAATTGCTCTGATTAATATGTAATTCATATGGTATGCAAATACATTCTTGTGTGGTTTTTTTTTAATACGCAAATATACAACTCATATGGACAAAGTAGCCATCACACACCTCTGCCTACTGAAAGCTCACACTAAGCATCAAGAGCTAAGACTGCAAACTGAAAAAGCCATCCTGCTAGTGTGCAGCACTTTTCAGAACATGACAAGTTTCTTCCAAGAAGATAATTTTAAGTATACCAAGATTCTGCTGTTTTTCCTTACTAGGTCCTCTCCCAATATTGGTCTACTGTCTCTTTTTTTTTCTTTTTTTTTGGGACGACGACGACTTAATTCTGGTTCCAAAATTCATCCGATACTTCTAAGTGTTCAGTCACTGTCCCAGTAAGAAGTGGAATGAAACAACTAGAAATAGGTATTCAGTTCAGCTTTAACGAGTGTCATTTCTGTGTATTTCTACTTTTTTTTTTCATTATTATACCATTGAATATGGTTAATTTGAGGAGACAAATAAAACATTTAAATCCCCTACAAATCTGAACTACTAGACAGTACAGCTGTTCACCTACCAAGCAGACTACCTTTGTAAGAACAGACGTCTACGTTAACTAAATTCAGCGCAGAAAACAGCTCATAGACAACTGATCTGACTTAAGAAAAGCTGATTTCATCTACTCAGGGAAGGATGTATGATAAAGGAATGAGAGGGGCAGCTTCCCTGGAACTTTAGCTAGTCAATATATACGCCTTTAAGAACTGTCTGTAAGTAGTGTTTTAGTTGAGAACTTTCTTTCGAAGACTCTTCCCATCAATCCTGAGCCTCGGTATATGCCAAGAACTTTCTTTTCTTGGATGTGGGAAAGTTGAAGCTGTTAAGAGTTAGATATTAGACAAGGGAATGAGTTAAATAAGTGTCCTAGACACTTGTGTTTCCTATAAGAATTGAATTAAATTACTTATCAATTTTGAATTGCTTGTCAAAGTAAATCCAGTGGTAGACAAGCTCTTCAACTAAATATTTTTGCTCCAGAACCTTACATTTTACCTGTCTGGATTTAATATTACTATTTAACTCACAAGGCATTGTTATCCTTCAAGGAATTCAAAGGCCCATTAAGAAAAGCTCAGAATATATGCACTGACATCTATTTTTGGAATTCAGGTAGAAGACAAAAAGAACACTTTGAAGTAATGTGACAATAAAGATTTTACTATCAAACCACCAAAATTAACTCTGTTGTAATTCTGCATGTTTGCTGAAGTGGCGATCTTTCAGGACACTTGAAGGTACTCATTGTTTTAATGTTATCAGATTTCCAGTACTTCACTTGCAGACATCTCTGAAGCTTTGTTTGAAATCCTCAGCTCTTACTAAAATCTTTATACGAGTCACTGAAGCACATGCAGTGAATGAAACAGACATCTCATTAAGTGTAGATTTGAAAGCTGCATGTTTAATAGGATCAGTATTCCTAAACTCATTATACCAGGCTAGTATCATTCTGGGAAAGTGCACAGATTATGGCAACTTGTAAAACATTTAAAGAGGTTTTATAATTCCATGTCAAAGAAGCATTCATCTCTACAGGGAAAGTTTTTATTAGGAAGTAGTCTGTTAAGGAAAGTGGATGCGTCCTAAAAGTAGTACATTACTGCTACATCAACTTTACCTTTCTTTCAGAAATTTAATTTTTAATAGCTTTTTGTATTACACATTTAAGATGCCACATCCTGTCCATTATCTTCCTTTCATATTTTTAAATCATCATCCACATACAGTTTTGCACAAATAAGTCTCTACATTTTTATTCAGAAGTTAAATGCCAAATATGGAACATTATTTTTATTTTGCTGTCAGACCCAACTGCGCACAAATATCTTATGATCAGCTTAATAGTGCTAAATACATAGGAAAAAACTTTATCTTCGTCTCCCAAAGTTTTTACTTCCTCAACTGAAAAGGCCAGAGGTGTTTTTGTTTTGTTTTGTTTTGTTTTAAATTTCAAGGTTAGCCTTTTCTTTCAAACCTTCATTTTATCATTACATAGCAGGTCTGAGAAACACTTCCAATACTTCCATTAGATCTAATGGAACTTCTCTAAGGAGATGTGGCTGGACACTCTTATTTTAAAGTAACCACAATGTTCCCATTGTAAGATCCCGGGTAAACTGGCTCTGCCCAAGTGGATGTTCACCCTGCTTTGAGCAGGGGTTTGACTAGATGATCTCCAAAAGTCCATTCCAATCATAACTATTCTGTGATTATAAATAATCTCTAATTTCACAGTATTTTCATTAGGAGTCCAGCTTAGATTTTATCAACATATGCTGTGCACAACAAAATCTGAGACGCCTTCTGTTAGTACCTGTCTGTGCTAATGTCTTATTGTTACTATGCAAAAACATCTTGCTGTAGCTGCCGATTTTGCAGGGCTTTCTTTCATTAAGCATTCTGAATATACATGGATGTTTGAGAAAGTGGTATGCATATTGGGAACAACATATTCTTGTTCTACTTTCAGGGCTTTTAGGTTAATTGGAGTATGTGAATAATTTAGTCTTTCATCTTACAATCAGTTGATAATTTATCATCCACTATTTGATCTTCTGATAAGTAAATCATAAATGGGATAGTCCAAGTACTACTTGAAATCCAGAGAAATTGTGACTGCCACTCACTGTGTTTACAGAAATAGAAAATCAAAAACAATATATGTAGCATTATGTGATACAGGAGCAACACTATGACAACTTAATGGAATTCCATCTGGTTTCCATTATTAGCTTCTGAAGACAAAATTATTAATTGACAAAGATGTAACATCCTTTATATCACTGGCTAGAGACACAAAACCAAAGTGAACCTATTTACATATGGTGGAGACTGCTTTACTCAAGCGGGGACTTACTTTCTCAAACTCACGCTATGCAGATAAGCTGGTCTCCACATTCAAAGGATGAAACAGCTGAGCATACCACGTATTTTCTCTTGATAAGCAGAAATGATGAAATAATTTTTTTTAAGCAACAAAAGAACCATAGGTAAATACTCAGAAACACTGTAAGAAATTGCAGAACCTGACAGTTTTAGCTATCAGTTTGTTTCAATCCTTTTTTTTTTTTTTTTTTTTGAGACTGGAAAAGAAAGGAGGGGGGGCTGACTGTACCTGAGGAAGCTCCAACTCCAAAACGCAACAAATATTATCAAACAAAAAACAAGTGTCAAGCATAAAATTAGCTAGTCTGTGTTACTCTGCATTTCTATTTTATTTGCAAGCCTGTGACAGGGCCAACTTGCCCTCAGCTACACCTCTCTTTCCTCACTTATGTAAGTGGAAGGACTAAGTCTACGATTGGTAAACTGGTGATGCTTCAGCTACCTGTGGTTAAATTTAATGCCTAAAGCACTGTTCAGACAAAGCTACTGTCAGCTGGGCTCTCTTGAGGCCCTTGTCCTGTTGGAGCTCTCCAGCTTCCTAAACATCAGTATGCTCACCCTTCTGGGTCATTTCCTTAGCACACCTCTTTCCTGAAACTTTTCCTCTCCACATATTCGTAAATGAAGGCCAAAACAATTTCCATCTATGTTTTTGCATGGGAGGTCACCCTCAGTCATAAATGCAACACTTGAAATAGGATACAATTTTATTTATCTAGTATCAGCTTCCACCTGGCACTCATCAGCATCGGTACTTGCTCTGCCATTCATAATTCAGTTGGAGAAAACACTGCATGCTCTCTATGCAACTGATGTATTTGGAGTAATTGAATCACCTCAATTTATATTTGACAAGGAATATACTCTGCTAGTCTTTATAAAGAAGTTCCAAATAAGACTCCAATCCCACCAAATAATTTCAGTCTTCTTTACTGGACAGATTCATTCCAGAACTTTTTTCTTTCGGTTCTCCTGTACTTGTCTTGTCAAGAGCATAATAAAATTTCAGTCACCTCATTTCCATTTCCACCTATTGTTTATATATACACAAGGAACGTAGCAATACCCTCCCCTGCATATCATACTGTACCAGCATAAACAGCCTATAGCCTGCAAGCATGGCTCATCCACCTTCCTAAGTAGTTAGTCATCGTAAAAAAAAAAGTGTAAGACAAATCCAGGGACCCTATATTAAATAATACTGAACTATGCTGGATAATGCCCATAATTCTAAACAAAAAAATGGTCATAAGAGCCTAAAATATCATCGCCCCATTTAAGCACAAAGGCTGGGAACAAACCGAAAAAATCTTGGCGTTACCAAGCAGTGTAGAATAGAGACATGAAGACTACTACAACAGCTTACTTTAAGCTACTTTAATTAAGTCACATTTTAATTACTTGTAATATTGGAAAAAATAAATTTAATTCCCATTCCATAAGTGAAATTAAGCAGCAGTTTGTTAAAATATTCAGTTCCCATTGATCAGGAAAGCACTTTTAGCAAGCTTTGCTGCAAGTATCAAAGCCCGGTTATTGCACCTCCTGTTATTTAAACTTATTGAAATCCCCACATGGCAAACTGTAAAACCTTAAAAGGAAAACAAGCACAAAAATAGTGTTACAGACGGCATGAACCAGCTCTAGCAGAAAAAGAACTGCATTTAATAATAAATTTACTCAAAATCTCCTTTTAACCCATCAGAATCATTTGCTATTCATACTTATAATCCATACAAGATTAAGTCACTTTGAAGTTTATCATTTAGAGTGTACTAGCAAGTCCACTTTGGCAAACTAGTAAACAAATAGTCCTACAGATTAAAGAACCATTTTCAAGTGCTGGCTCCTTAAGCTTCCTCACAGAGCTATTATACATTTACTTGAAGTCCATTTACTCGCACCTCCCACACACTTTATTTAGGAAAGCTACCTTATCACAAGTTTTAGAAAACTTTCTAATTTTTTTGTTTAAAGAGAAAAAACAACAAAAGATAAAGTGCCAAAATCTATCTGTTCCCAAGCCAGAACATTAAGTTATGGACTGTTAAAGATAATTATTACAACTGAATCACAGTACCTACAGTTTGAGAGCAGTAGGATTTAGAATTGCTCTAAGATGTTTCTAGCTTGAAATAAACAGTTTGGTGGATTCTAGAAGTCTGCCCCTGTTACTGACTGCCACACCACAGACAGATTTGGACTACAGCATGATTAGTAATTAATGCTGGAAGCATTATCGATTAGATCTAAAGAACATTTAGAATTTTGGGCTCTTGGAAAAGGGATATATTAATCTATATAAGACAGCAGAGATAAATGTAATTTCATTATCAAATTTATATACTTTTTCCAGTTTTTCTTAGTCCCCCCAAAAGCAGACATAATAAACGCAAAACATCTATGTTGCATGAATCTGCATACAAAGCTACTTTAAAAGATACTTACATTTGCAAATCTAAGTACAAAGATAAAAATCAGAAGTGGTAAGTAAGCTTTCAAGCTTCATGGTGGCTTATAGAATCAGATGCAGCGACTCACCTCTGTAAACAACTTTGCTCAGGAGTACTGGCAGGACACAAGTCTTAACTTATGCTTGCTGCATTACTCATCCCTTCTCTGATTCTCTGATTCACTTAGTACCTATCTTTGACAACAAATAAGCAAAAGCTCTTCATACTTTCCCTACAGCATAACATCCACTCTTTCCTAAGCGGATTCATCCTGTGCAGTTAACAAGGAAAGGGGTCTATGATTAGATAATGCACAACAACTCAGTGCTTGCACAAAATGTCAATTAAAGTCAATTAAATTACATCCACACAGGTAGAGCTACTGCACAGGCTACTACCACTTTCCTCTGACTAGGCAATCATAACTTCCTGCCATCCTCCATTTTGGCCAAAAATAGAGAGTGATGAGGTAAACAAAGCAAAATCCACTAACAAACAGGAAAATTATTTCATTCAGGTGTCCTGGTTTCTAAATTCAGCTCTGAGAAATTTTTCTAGAAGATGAGATCATTTTCCTCTTTCCCCAACAAACTCATTGCTTTCTGCTCCGTACCTTGTCTCCACTCTGGTCCTGTCTGACCATGCCCGCATCAGAAGGCTAAGCAGACCAGGGGATGAATTCAAGCACTGTCCCACATTTGTTTCATTGCTAGCGTTTTCTGCTCTGATTTTGGGACACCTTACGAGACAGTGCAGGCCAGGGACTGTTGCTGGTATGCAGTATGGGCAAATCTGCCTTTCTAGGGGGGAAGGGGAAGGAATTCAGCAGGGCCAGAGAAGAGACTCTTGAGCAAATAATTTACTAGTGTTGACTCATCCTCTCTCTCTCCTTTGACTTCTCAAACTAATCCCACCTTCTGTGTCCCTAATCACAGAATCACAAAATGGTTGAGGTTGGAAGGAACCTCTATAGATCATCTAGTCAAACCTGATCAAGCAGGGTCACCTAGAGCACGGTGCACAGGACCCTGTCCAGATGGCTTTCGAATATCTCCAAGTCATAGCTGTCTTCTGCCTTTGCCTTCTGTCCCATCAGAGAGGAAGAACAAACCCAAACCTCCAGGTAGCTCTGAGCCTTCCCCACACTAGTGCTGCCCTTTCTGCCGCCTCACCAGAGCCTCCAGCTCCAGCCGCATGCTGGGGAGAGACTCTGGGCAGATCAGTTAGTCTCTCATCTTAAAGAAATTGGGCAGGGAGGTCTGTGTGTAGAAGGTAAAGACTGTCAATTCCAGTATCCGACAACTCCTGGCTGTTCAATGCTGTGCCAAATGGCTCAGCTACGCTACTACTATTTCTCTGACTTCTGACCCCTTTATCCATTTCTTTGAAAACCCTCTTCCAATCTGTCTTCCTAAGTATCAACTTATTTCCCCCACGTGCAGCAGAGTCTGATAGCTTTTTCCTGCCCAGCGTGGAGCAGCAGTTGGGCGGTGGTACAGCAAGTCTTTCGAAAAAGCACTGAACGCTCAGTGTGTGCACACTTCCTAACACAAATGATGAAAAAATTAGAAATAAAGACACACACAGCAGTGTGCGGTTGCAGCTAGGAAACACTCAAGTTCCCTAGTGATCCCATGAAAGACAGGCTCCCTTTTCTCAGTTGCGGTGCTGGTATTCAACCTGGCCCAGGGCAGCCTTGGGCAGGGTCGTGCATAAACACTGCAAAAACAGCACGCAGGCAGCAGCACGTGTGGCGAGGACAGACCAAATCCTCAGCTATATTAACTGCTTAAGATCAAAGATGGATCCGAACACATATGAAGCAATACCACACAAAACAAAAAGTGCACATTCATGATGAAAAGACTATTGATTTAGTCACTGCTAGATGTCCAGTCTCTTTCCATTGGGGCTAAATTTCTTAAAAGACCAAAAGAACCAGAGGATGCAAACTAATTCTTGGAGAACTACTCAGCCAGTTTGGCTAAAACATCAGCAAGGTATCAAGTGAGAGGAATTTCAGTAGTTATGAGGGAACAAGCACTGAGCATTACAACATGGCTGTCAGTTTTAAAAACAGGGCCACCAGCTCCAGTTATAATAAAAGTAGCCTAAGTGTGTTACACTTCAAAAGGGGAAACTTCGAAACATTTGCACTCACAAGTTTACCAAGAAAGGTGACATTTACTTGTCCAAAATTTTCCCCCTAAAACAAAACAGCTTGTCTTCTTCAGAAATGCAAACAACTAAAAGTAATACTCGACAACTAATTTATTAAATTTCAGTCCCTCAATTCAACACATGAAGAATTACTAACATGGCACCATTACTCGTCACATCATCTTTATTCTGTAATTCCTTTTGTTGGGATAAGCTAATGGCTACTTCACAAACTGAAATTTGGAAACCTTCATCATCAGGTAATGAGAATGATCTAGTGCTAGCCAAATAGCTCAATACATACACTGAATATCTGAAGTATTATAAGCTTCTGGAAAAGACTATTTATATTCTATTTAATACAGCTGGCTAAATTAAGTAAACAGAAAAGATTCTGCCACAGATTAGTCACAGCTATGTTTTGTAATGAACTTCTTAAAGAAACTCAAAATTTACATATTACAGTTCTAAGATTAGATGTGTATAGAAACTAATCCTAATTATTCAAATAAGGACCAAATATGCTTTCTAAAAAGCTGCCTGATTAAACTGCCACTGCCCAGCAAATGATCAGAAACATAAAAGAAACACATTTCATACAATTTGCAAGAAACAACACTTAAGGCTTTGTTGAGGTGTCAATTATTAAAGACTAAATTGCTTTCATAGGAAAAGGGTTTCTAAAATAGGAGCAAGTAATAGTGTATAAAATGTTAATGCAGAAAATGCTACATAATGCCTGATAAATGACTAGGTTTGGGCTTTAAACGCTTAAGCACAAAAGAAGAGAGGGCCCTGCTGTTCTTTGCATTGAGTAATTTCCTGCTTTAAACTATAAGATACAGATACAAAGCAGCATTTTAAACTAGAACTTATATCTAATGTGGAAAACTAAACAAGAGTTGAGTACAAGTTGAACAGCTTCAGACAAGTTAAATTCTGCCAATTTAACCAAACAAGCAGAAGTTGATTATTAAAGCTGGTGTTATGGTTGTTCATTTTAATTTCCTCATTTTATTTTGGGAAAGTTCATTTAGTTAGCATTGATGCCAGCGCAAAATTCAATTCTATATGACTACTACAGACAAAGTATTACGAAAATAAATTTTGTGAGGTGTTGAGCTCAAGGCAGCTATTTAAGACACTGACTGTTGTTTCAGATGCATGTCAATATTATCTCTGAAGCAGTTTTGCTAAATCTGTTTGATCATCTCATTGACTGATTAATACAATACAAAACTTCAGAAATTTAGAATGACTTTATAATTTTTATTCACTTTTTCTGAGATATACTTAAATGATACACAGTTTTTAAAAACAGTACACAAATTAACTTGATGAGCAGGAATTGTAGACAATACCATCTACATGGAGAAGTTTGCAGTACACAGTTGAGCAAGATTACGGGTAAAACCAAAGATTTTAGTGTTATTAATGTAAATCACTATGGGGCTTTATAATGCTCCTCCAACTACAGCTCAGCTTTTCCTTTAAGACAGTGTTTGCTATTTTCTATGACATTTTGTTCTTACATTTTTTAACATCTTAATGCTATGCTAATAAGACAGGAATTTAATATTACAAAAATTCCTTTGGAAAAAATCTTACACTGAAGATAAAACTAGCATGTCTTTCAGACATCTGAAATGACCCAGAAGTACAGTTCAAAGTCCCGTATTTAAGTTATTAATGTAAATATAAATGCACACTAAATTGTTGCTTATATAAACTATACAATATCCACTCTTAACTCCTTCTTCTTAAAATGATAACTAATTCTCAAGTATGTAGGAAAAGATATTTAATCCTGACTTTTTGCATAACATATTAGAAAATGTACATTTTTTTTTCCAGGAAGTGTTTCTACCATTACACACCATAACTACAAGAGCTTTAAAGTGCTCAGTGTACCATGCCTACAATGCTTTACTGCTTTACTTTAACTATACTGGTCAGTACTCCATTAGTTCTCTGTGCCCAGCAATTACAATACATACCCTTGCCAAAAAGGGGGAAAAGACCAAAACCAGGACTTCTAAAATTTAATTTTTAGCAATTTAATTTTTAGTCTGTTCAACACATTTTTAGAATAAAAGCCTTATAAATGAACTTTGCTCTCACACTGCTTATTTCCCAGATAATAGGATCAATTCTACATGCAGTAGTGATGACCCAGTGCTTCATATGGCTAAAGCAACTCAGTTTGTGCCATCTAGTTCAGCTTAACTCATAGGATTCAACTCCACTTTACTATAATACACAAAAGAGTTTAATTGACACTTCTGGTATGTAGCTTTCTCTAATTGCAAGTCTAGTTTGTGGAAGATTTCAGAAAGCAAAAATGCAACATGTTTGTACAACTTAAAAAAAAAAAAAAAAAAAAGCTTACATTGAAGTGTCCCGATTCTTCCATCCAAAAGGCTTGAAATGTTTGTTGTTCACTTTACAGTAAGTAATACTCTATTTCTTCTTTCTTCCATTCAACTGAGTCTCACCTATCTATCTAAATCTCTCAGACTGACAAACTGCATATAAGTAGATAGGAAACATCTCTGTTTCCTACTTTTTCTATCAATAGTCTAAATTCTGTAGCCTTATATAGGGCTTGGAATATTAGAATCCAAACCTCAGTTGGTCCCTGGATACTAAACATAGTGTTAAGTGTTAATCAGCAATGCTACTTACCACATTGAAATCTAAGTTTTTTTCAACCCACTCCTTGGCTTCCTTGAATTCCTCTTTCATTTCCATGACATATAGTGTATCAAGGGCATCCACTATTGTTGCTCCTTGAATGTTACCTGAAATACAAAAAGACCAAGTGATTTACTTTCCAACAGAAGTCTTTTCAATTAAATCTAATCAATTTAAATTAATTTTAATTTCAAAATCCAATTTTAATTAATCCAGTAAAAAATTGGATGCATAAGCATTGAAGTGGTAAACAGTAATTCACAGTCTTAACTTTGATACCCATGCTGCAACACAACACCATAATATTGAAATATTTTTTCCACTGATGAAGTTCTGAAGAGTGGCTCTGATGCACTGCATTTTCAGTGTTGCTTTTGCATTTGTAAACACTGATTAAAACAGGTTACTGTAAAATACAATTCAAAGAAGACAATAAATCTCTTTGGGAAACGATGACTGATTCTTTGGTTTAGATTTAAAAATCATTTACTTTTTTGTTTTTACACTCTGCTCAATAGTATACATAAAGCTTTAAGAAGCTGATAAGTAGTGACTACACTGCGGTTAAGCAACCCCTTTAAGAAGTACCCTCTCCAGAAAATAATTTCTCCGATACTGTGCATCACCATACAACCTGCACAAGATAGCATTAGGGGGAGGAAAAGCTGACTTGCACACATCAGAATTCTTTGGCTTCGGAGAGACTGCCTGACACTGGTTTTCAGAGCTAGCTCTTGCTGTCTGTACAGATGGCATCCTTCTAACTCTAATATGCAGACTGATAAAAGTCAGTTTACCAGCCCTCAGTGAAAGCTGCAAGATGAAATATCACCAAGATGGTAGCTCTGGCATGGACTAAGTGTTCATGATTCTGTACTGAAAGGGTAATACAGAGGGTAGGGGAGAAAGTGAAGCCACCCAAATTACTGTCCCATGCTTCCTTCAAATTTACAATGATCTTTTCAAAAGATCCAAAAATTGGTTAAAAAAAGTTTAAATTCCTAGTTGATGAACAGTGTCAAAAATTCAATTTCAACTACTTTACTTAATTTTATATTTCAATACTTGCATTTTTTTCCTCTACTTATCTTAATTATGATGTTAACATTCCTTAGAAAGGGTCCTAGATATGGAAGTGAACATTCAGAACTGCAGAATAATTTGGGTTGGAAGGGACGCAGGAAGTCACCTCGTCCAACCCCTCCGTCCCTGCGGGACTAACTTAACAATGCAGGTCAGTAACTGACTGCTTGTTCAGGAACACATTTCACTGGCTGAATAATATGTCAGTGGTTAGTTCCAACTTTACAGAATTTGATTATCGTCCTATCTATGAAATGCTTTACCAAAAAGGTAAGCTTTGTTTTGTAGACTTTTATCCAGTATCAGAATTTAACTGTTTATATTTGACTAGGAAAGCAACTATTTAAGTGAACCCTTTTGTGGTTTACTAGCATCAAGGTTTTCTGCTTCTTCATGAAATGGATGAGAGACTAGAATCCTCCATATAGCAGGATAAACATCACTTTCTCAATTTAAGCTTCCAGGTGGAAAATTTTTTTCCATGTATTACATCTTAAACTAATAATACTTTAAATTATTGTAACAGTTATGTTGCACATTTAACAAAGAGGGTGCTTTCTCTGTTTTACTAACTGCTAATTCCTTATGCCACCCCTTTTAGAACATCCCTTTTCTTCTCTAAAGAAGTAATCTGTGTGCTTTCTCCCAGATATTCTACTAACAAAACTGCGGAGTGCTTTGGTAAAGAGGACATGTTATCTTCCCACACCTTACCTGGAGCTTGGCTGCTCTCCTCTCAAAAGGCAAAGCTTTGCTTTAAACTTGGCAAAGTGACTTGTATTTTTCCTGAGCTCGCAAGAAAGTGAGATGGACAACTGTGGAAAATTGCTCGAGGACATGTGCTCAAGAACATTAATGCAAAGAATCTAGAGATGTTTAATAACTCTGTACAATAAAAGCAGCTCGTAGGCAAATTTTACAACTGAGTTCCACTTACAGAAAAGTCACCTATACCCTGCTTTGCTTCAGCGGATTTTGATAGGCTTGCAAGTGCAATGACATTCTTTGTGCTAATCCTCTTGTAATACAGCTAATGCCACCTCTAAAGTGTTAAACTTTGAATTTTAGGGATTATTACTTAACTCACTACTAAGTCAGAAGAAAAAGATGAGAATTCCACCCTGTTGGGAAATTGCCCTTGGAATCATCCACTTCCTGTGTGTTTTTTCTGCATCCGGCCTGCACAGAACCAGAATATGGTCTACTTTGAGCATAAACCTCTCTCTGCAGAGCAGAGAGAAGAAAATAGGAGAATCTGAAGTAGATCTTACTTTATTTGAAACAACATTTGTCGTTATTCTGAAGGCTTCAGCAGACAGTATAAAGCAATTTATGTAAATATTAAATAGAGAAGTCAAGTTCTTTTCCAACAGTTACACTTCAAAATATTTGATAAAAGGACACAGAATTTATTTTTAAAGTGTCAGTTTAGAGGCCAGAGTTATGACTTGTGAACAACTGCAGTTAATGCTGAGTTAGCCAACAAGATAATCCAAATTCTTTGGAAGAATTTGAAGAGTGTTAAGAAAATTGTGCAGCTGAGCAGTTCATTTATAACCAGTCAGTCAAACAAATGAGGAAGAGAAGAAAATTTCTTATTATGGTGCAAGATCAACATTTCATAAGCCTGTATACACTACGCTTCCTAAAGTGCACCAGATAAATTATTCAGTACAGCATCATGCAAGTTTCTATACAACAGACCCAGTGACTCAGCAGTCAAGGACTGCATCAGGCAAAGATTATTACTAAGCAATTACATTAGAAGCTTATTTTCATAATGATACAGAATATTTGGACAGGAGGATTATTTCATTATAAGGAGAACTCGCCTTAGAAAACAACTATAAATTTGATTAACAGTGAGCTTCAAGCTACAGAAAAATCCCAGAAAAGTTACAATCCCTTTAGTAGAGTTTCACAATTATCTTAGGCAGGAGGAGATCACAACTAATACTCTGACCAAATTCATATACCTGAAATAATAAGTTTATTTATCAGATAATATGAAAATTAGTACACTTAAGATGGAGAAAACAGACCACAGTTCAAAAAACAAACCTGAAATGAATATCTTAGATAAAAGGGATAATGAAATGCACAAGCTCACAAAACCAAGTGAAACATATTGCTAATCTCTTCCAAAACCTCCAAACCAAGTACTTATATAAGTTCTGTATTAGTTGCTTTGTTAAACATGCTTATGTTTCTCTCTCTCCTCTTTACTACCAGCATCATTTGTTGCTGTGAGTGCTTAACAGAGCATGTGTGACACACCTTACAAGCTAGGTAACTGCAGAGAAAGCAAGAGAGATCACTCAACATGAAACTTGAAAGGGGACTATCTAGCAGAGTTTGAACAACAGCCTTTCAAATTTAACACTGACAATTTTTTAGTAATGATCTGGAAGAAAATAAAAGGAAACCACTGTTTCTAAGACTTGTGGATGATGAATAAGGATGACTAATTACCCAACATTTCTGAAGAGCCTGGTCTAAAACACAGAGCAGTCTGGATCGTGCCTGGGTGATACACGGTGGGTCCACTTAAACAATATGCTTTTTAATACCTCCTAACGCAAAGGAACACACACACACACAAACAAGAAAAGGAGGCCTGTGTTAGAAAATGGGGTAGCCCCATTGGGGCAGGAGGGGAGAGCGGAATAAAAAAAATAAAGTGATCAGAGGGTGACTGGCTCTGTATGAGTTTCCAGGGTGACACCGCAGGGGGAACCGCTACAGCTGTCCCCAGATGACAGGCAGCTTTGCACTGCTCTGTGACTGAGCTGATGTGGCCATATGGTTGAAGAACCACTGCTGGCTCCCGGCCAAGCAGTTTGGAGGCGGGCCAAAAGGAGCTTTTATTTGTCTAGCCTGGCCTTTTAGACATGGTTTATATCTTTGCCAAGAGTCTGAAATAGAATACAGTCTGTTAGCATGCCAGAATCAATGCATGTTAGTACATTTAATAGTTTGTTTATAGCTTTCCATTCCCTTTGGTACCAAGTTTGGTTCTCCAGAACATCCACATTCCTCGCCATTAAATGTATTTGGATTTGAGAAATAATTAAAATATATACACATATATGAACACACACACACATCATAGAGAACATAACATAAAGAAAAGTTTGAGCTCTGTTGTAATGCACTGTTTATAATCGAATGAAAGCCAGGCAAAAATATTGCTCTCCCCTTTCCTTGAATTTAACTGCTTTTCTTTTTCTGACTCACTGTCATACTCTGAATGGAAGAAAACTGTGGCAAAGTGTAGAACACAACTGGAAGATAAGGAAAGATGAACTATGAAGTGGTCTCAGGTCATGCTAGAAGTTAGCTCCCTTGCCCATAATAGTTCACCATCGAAAAAGCATTATAAACTAGGATTTCTTGGCTAGACTAAAATTCCTTGTCCCTGCATGACTGTAAAAGATGAGTAGAATTTTTTTTTCCCCCCAGAAAAGTGGTTACATTTTTGGGTTCCTGAGATGAAAAAATACAAAAATTAGTACACAGCATATTTATATTTGTAATTTTTTGAATGTGATGGAAGTTTGGTGCATACAAATAATGGATGTTCCTTCAGAAAAAGTGCAAGTGCTCAAAAAAGTTTCCTCAATTGTTGTCACAAGAATTTTGACTACTTTGAACTATAGTGGAAAAGAAAAAAAGTTTTATACACAGCTGTCTATATTCAGATTGCATTCAACCTCCCTCCGCCCCCCATGATCTTCTAGACTCTTCGTTGTTTTGGTACTCAGTGAGGCAAACTTGTCTTGTCATTTCTAGCTATTTTATGTTGAAGAAGCTCAGTTCAAGCAGATGGATTCTATGAAACATTCCTACAATTTCTAATTTGAGACTCACCAATATTCCAAAAATATAGAAACATAATCCGGCACAATTTTTTATTTTATCTAGCCATTAAGAATAATTCAGGTTTTCTTAATATAGGGAACAAGATCAGAAACTTCATAACTTCAAATATCAAGAAAATCAATAGAAAGTATCCAAATTTTTTCAACTATACGTGCATACGTGTTGTACAATGATAACTCTAAACTATATATTCAATATACCAAAGAATACAAATAGGTTTAAAAAATATTAACGTTTTGATTAGAGCTTAGGTTTCTTAGAGAGTTGTTTCAAAAGCTGACTCAGATTTTAAAACAGTGCTTTCCTTTAAATAAAGTTCACTGAAAAGGTTGCTGTCCAATATCATTAGCAATTTAAAGTGCCAAGAGTGATTAATTATTAAAACATACTATGCCAAAACATGAAACTCTTACTCAAGTACTGGCAAAACCCCAGCAACACTAAGATTTTTGCACTTCAGTCACTGTAACCATCTGGTAAGAGTGAAAAAAGAATGCTTTTTTTTTTTTTTTTTAAAACAGATCTCGCTTTTCATGTACTGCTACATGAAACAATGTAGTGATACTTCTCAAATGCTTTTTAATCTCTAGCATTTTGTAGTTTGGGGCATTTTAGAGCCAGTTCTGGTGTCTTTGTATTTTTATAGCCCTCGATGAATTTTTTTCTCCATTAGCTTGTCTGTTTGCTTTCTGTGTAAGCCTTTGGCACCCACTATACTTCTGACACCCGCACAGCTCAACTCCGCATATTGTTATGAACCATCTCCTTTTGCTTGTTTTGAACATGCCACCCACTGATTTGATCTTTCAGCTCCATACAAAGGATATGGTTCCCCACAAGGAACAATAACTCCTTATTCACCCCATCTATGACACTTTTTATAGACCTTCATACAGTACACTGAAAAGTTTTCAGTCTTTACTACTTATTTTGCATTGAAGGCCCATTGTTTTGCATGCAAATTTAGAATCATCTCTGGTGCCTCTATGTGCCAGTTTAAATTTATGTATATTGGATTCCATTTGCTATTTTACAGTGCAGTCATCATCTATCACAGAATCCTTTTGGGTTCATGGAGTTGTTTGCAGTTTGCCATTGTCTTTGCCACTACCTTGAATAACTTCACGTCATTGCCAAACTCTGCCACATTATTCACCTACTTTTCCAGGTCTGCAATAAGTAATTTGACAGCATGGCCTCAGCACATGCAAGAGTCCAGTAATAACCCTGATAAATACCTTTTGGAAATCTAAGGATATGATATAAACTAAACTTTCTTGTCTTAATACTGACCAACGTGGGGCAGGGAGGGGGGAAGGCATTTGTGAAGCTTTGACCTCCATTCACAAATCCCATGTTGAATCATTCATCCATGTCCGCTAACTCTGTTCTTCAGACGACTTTCTACTCATTTATCTGGGAAAGATGTCAGACTTACTTCCAAAATTAACAATACATACTGAAATCTATAATTTCAGGGAATGCAGAAGCAGCAGAGAAGAGAAAAAAGGATTTGGGAGGAAGGGGTGGAGCTTAGAATATTTTAAATTTAAATTCACGTAACATTTAAATATGTGTAAAATTACTTTTCTAGAGCTACATTAATAAACTTACAGTTTAAAAACTCACTAGAAGAGAGTTTTAAATAGGAATTTTGGCAAGCTTCAGAAGTCTTCATATACCTCAATACTCTGAAGAAGAAACTACAAAATCAGTTCAGATTGGAAGGAATAGGATCTATAGTACTTTGGCTTTGCAGATTTTGATTGTGCTTTAAATGCCTCCCCATTCCTATCCAGAAAAGGTCCTTTTTCACTAACAGTGAGACTAGTTACACTATGCCCACAAATTACAGTATTATTTCCTGCAATGCTACACAGGAAATACAGTTACAGATAATTGAAAAAAAACCCTTTACTAACACTCACTTAAGTGCAGAAGGCATTTCTAGAAAAAGTTCTCTACTAGTGCAGCAATGCTCAGTAGTTTTGTGATTAGTACAGAAGGCTTCGGGGAGGAAGAGATCCTGGCTTCTAGGAGTATTTGGAGGGGAGAAGGAAGTTTGTTTGCTTTTTAATAATGCTTTTGCCACTCTAACTTTCTTCCACACTAGGAAGGTAAATGGATATAGCTGTACTTTAGCAAACATTATTAGCAACCATCTGAAACTTAAAAGGCTAACATATAAAAGGTTAACAACACTTACATAGGGCCTAAATTCTATGAGGCAGGGAGCAATTAGTACACATAACAAAAGATATACCAGTATAAAAGACATGTCTTGAAAGGGGTAATAATCTTATTTTGCAGATGCAAAAGCATGGTACAAACAGGTGTTTAGCTATTCCAATTTTCTTGATTAGCCTAGAAACAGTTGTACATGTTTAACTTCATGGAATTAAACTATTATGAATGCTACAGAGACGACTAACGTCCTTTTCAGTTCTGCCTTCTCAAGAAGGTATTATCGTAACTGAATTTTTTGTAGTTAGTGAAAACTGTTAAAAAAACCAACACAGTAATGTTAGTTACTTGCCAAGATAACATGGTAAAAGCTAGAGTGGCAAATAAAAGGAAATCAAAACATTACATGTATATGCTGAAAAGACTGCAATGGTCAGAGGCAAGCATGAGGCTTTGGCTTCATCTTGAAACAAAAATATTTCAGTTTATCATAAGTTTAACCTTTTTCCTAATAGTTATTTTGAGCATGTGCATGTGAGAAGAAGCTCATAATAAGAATATGCCTACAGTCTACCAGCTTAAGATCCCCTCACGCTTATCAAGCACACCCTCCACTGTCTACACAGGCTGCTCACAGCATATCAACAAGTTCAAGTCAAGTCCTTGTCTTGTCTTAAGTCCTTGTCTTCAAAAATCTCTTTCATGGCCTGGGATTAGGACAATAAAATGTCATTTCAAAGTCCATCAAAAAATCCTCAGCCACAAAAAAGCTCTACAAAAGCTCTGAATTTGGACAAGAGCTGCAGCCGGATGCTTTCCCTCCCTCCAGGTCAGAACCATCTGGGCTTCTGCCCAGTTTTCTCCTGCCATCATCCCATCTTTTTCTGGCACTATTCCTCTCCCCTCAGCCTGACAATAACATCACATCACATTAAAAGCTTTGTCAAGTTCACGATGGTATTACCTAAGTCACATCTATGTTTAATTACACTTGTTAAAGGCTCATCCTTTTTTCTTGTGTTTCAGAGACTTCAAGATACACTAGATATGGCAATCTATCCACAAAACGCCATATTATTCCAGCTAGGACTGAAGCACTTACACATCTAAAATTAAGCTTAAAAGAAGTTTCATTTATCAGCAGCAGGGGAACTGCTCTCCCCTTCCATGTCAGGAGAGCCATGCTGTCTGTAACCTACACAACATACAGCACCAGTGAAGCACAGCTTTAGAACCTGTTATTCCCCACAGTAAGATATTTAAAGTCTGTATCCCTTAACTGACACTCCCAGTATATTCAAAGTACCTTAATGGCACCAGTTAATTCATAGGAGGGGAAGTATTCAAAATTAAACAGCTGGCTAATGAAGTATGCTCCATCTTACTGCTATTGAGACAACCAGAAACTTGTATTTTTGAAAAAAAAGAGATCTAGAAGCAGGAAGAAAAGACAATCATGGCAAACTGGAGATAGTTATGACAGGTGACAGGGCGCTGAAGGTCTTACTTGACTTCTGAAGGTTAACTGGAAATTCACTGGACTCAGAGTTGGAGGTGAGCTATTCTCAACTAATTTAATTCTGAACTACCTTAAAAGCAGTCAATCAATCAGTTGCAACCTAATCCTTAAAACAGAAGAAAAAAAAGTCAAAGAGGAAAGGAAACTTTTTTTCCTCCTTTCATTTAAAAAAAAGGATCAAATATTTGACAAAAAAGGCAAAACCAATTCAACTGCTTATTGCTTTATGAAAGAGTAAGAGAGGAGGCATTTGATGAATTCAAACATGAAGGTACAGATCAGATCTAGTGATCTGAAGACAATATTACAGAAACAAGGATTTGTTTCATTAAAAAGATTATTGATTCAGGAAAGGCAGAGTTGCTGGCAGATATGCTGCTCTTTGATATTCTGCAAAGCAATGCAACAGAAAGAACCAATATTTATTTTGATTTGCCATCAAGATCAATGAGAGTGAAGATGTTTCTGAAGAAATCTTCTCAGCAATAAGATCTTATACTACATGACTGTGATGAGGAAGTGATCTGCAGTTTGACTGCTTCTATTTTTCCTTTAAATGAAGTTTTATTTTCAAATTCAATATTTTTCCTGTTTCACATTGAAGAATGCCTGCAGTGATCTATTCTCATGCAATATCCACAGCACTCATGCTAAAGAATTTCACAGGTCAATACATCTATCACTTTTTCTGCAAATCCACTCAATATCATGAAGAATTCAAAACTCTTAAATTTTTATATCACTTCTGATGTCAATGAGAACTAGATTAAGCATTTTAATTTTCAAGACATCATGTACCATTTTGTTGTCCTTCAAGAAAACAAACCGAACTGGATTGCATGAAACAGGTTTTCAAATCTAATATTGTCTCACAACTACCACTCATCTGAATGAGGATATTTTAAAAAATTTGGTTCTCCACAAGAAATCAAAGTTTCACCCAACATTAACTCTGAAGTTCACCCAAACTTCTTTGGTTTCTCATATTTAAAGTCCAATAACTAACTGTACAATATTTATCTAATAACTTTTTGGATGTCACCTTAGATGGACAAAGTAATGCAGCAACATCAAATATGACCCATATACTTTCACAACTGTTTTTGTAATCACAACTGCAGTCTTAGCAACTTACAAATATAGTTGAGGATTGGGTAAATGCTCTATTAAGGCTGTTTTAGAAACTGTTTCTACTTCAAACTATCTTTTCCAAATATTTAACTAAATAAGTTTCTGTTAAAATCAAAATAAATATATTGATTTTGTCAAGGCTATGGAAATTAGTTCATTTTTCAGCTTTCTATTTGGAAAACAGAAATTGTTTGAATACAAAGATTGCTGTCAAACAGTTTAATTGTTCATTTTTCTGCAAAACTGAAGATGATGACAGTTCATCGGACTGCTTTCTCATGCTTCCTCTGAATGCTGCTGCTGTTCAGCTGCTGTTTAGCTGCTGTTTATCCTGAGCTCTGTCCCACTTGTATGTTAAAAAAAGTCTTGCCTCATTACACGGGATTTCTGCAGTGTCCCTCTCATATTGGAAGTTTTCCACCTCACATTTGTTCTAAAGTTGTGACTTTAGAATAACTGGGGTGTTATTCAAGCATCTCCGCTGTAACATCTAGAGGTGCAAATAATGGTTATTTTCATGAAAGAGAAAGCCTGTTAAAGAGAGCCTGACTGAAATACATCAACAAGTTCTTTTAAGGAGTGGGAAAAAAACCTGAGAGCTGTAGAGAGCTTCAGCTGCCTTCGTGACTGTAGAGAATATCTAATAACTTTTGTCCCTTATACAGGTTTTATTTTTCTTCCCTTCTTGCTTGCTTCCTGCTTATTGAGTGTGATGCCAATGAGCTCCACATCAATAGGAAAAGTTTTAAGGCAGGGCAGTATTTAATGCAACAAAACTAACTCTATATGATGCAGCAATGAGATGCTTCATTTATCCTCATTCAGAAGGGAATCTTTAAGAGTCATTGAAAGCATCACCCTCATTTACTGATATTTTCTACATGCAGCATAAGCAAGAGGTGCCACACCACAACATAAAAGCTAGGAAGAACATATGTTTATCACCTTTAATCTTTTCAGCTGATTTACTGTTTTATGTTAACGTCACTAAGCACAAAAATACACTCTACTCACCAAATAAATTGCTTGAATGTCCTTGCTTAGATATGGGTTTCAGTTCATTTAATCCCCAAGCGTAACGCTTATAATTATCCCAGGCATGTTTCATCATCTGTAGGGAAACGAAAGCAGGATTTTAATGTCGATTTAGTGAGAAGCCACAGCAAATATTAACTTGAGAATATACTCAATATTAAACATATTTAATTCAATGCTTAAATACATGTGTTGAATGCATTAAAACTAAGAAATATTTAGAAAACTAACAGTAACACTGTTTTCCATATGGTTATGGTAAGAATTCTGTGTACGTCAAGTCCACCTCTACTGTTATTTGCATGCTTATAAGGAAGTCATAATAAAAAATAATTACTTTTCAGGAAAGAAATTTATCATGTTATATATTAATTCATGTAAGGTTTTTTTTCCCTAAAACCTTTCAAAGAAATAATTATGTCTGTCAGTTTCAGTAAGAAGTCAAAAGTTTATTCTCCTAGAGCAAGAAGATTTTTATTTTTTTTTAAGGTCAGAAGTAGGAACAGCTCACAGTAACCTTTAGTGCCTGGCAGAGTTGTGCATAAAACTAGCTTATTCAAGCTCAGTACAGCTAATAACAGAAGAAGGAAGCTAGAATGGGTAGACAAAACATCTGGGAGAAAACATAAAGACTACAGCCTACTTTTTCTTTTTCTTTTTTTTTTTTTTTTTGACGTTATTATGATACCGTCTTCTGTGATGATCAATGCTACTATATGCATCATTAGCTACTTCCAGGTGTCATTTTGCAGAAATAGCCCAGAACTTTTACAACTGAACATATAGCTACCAAAAATGCACTTTCCATAAAAAGGTGCACCACAGAGCCATTCACACACAGACACAGAGGACCTTCGTGTCAGAATTTGGCAGCAGATGGACTGAACCCATCTCACCTCAAGGACACTCAACTCAAAGAACTCAAGGACACTTTGCACTTTCCCTAACACCGATTAGTTAGACATAGCCCAAAATGATGCTTTTTGGGCAGAGGGTTTGCCAAACACCACCTTTAAACCCTACTCAGGTGCCTTCTTTAGGGATCAGCAGAAGGAGCCTGACTTTACACAACAGCAGGAATGATGTTGCCTCGGCCCCTCTGCTCCTTCCTTCCAGGAGGCAGAGCAGGGCTAGGAATGCCAGGGGTCATCTTCAAGACACCAAGCGACAATTTCAAACCTTCTCAAAGATGCTGCTCCAGGCTATCAGTTGACAACGCTGTGCTGCCCTTGTTTTCAGTTCCCTCTTTGAGGCCATGTGTGTCAAGGATAATTTTGTTAAATGGCAGCTATAATCCTAAATTTAAAACTAACAGCTTTAGGGCATGCTGATAACAGTAATCCTGCACTGTCTTCCTTCCCTCTTCCTTTGACATAATTCTTCTATGTAACTGAGCAATTAAGGATCTGCATTATGCCAGTCTCTAATAAATGACAACAGATCTTACAGAATACTGTTACACTTGTGGGAACAAGCATTTCTTTCCTATTTATAGAAGCATAAATGTGCATCTATCCTGCAGGAAAATTCAGGGACCTTGATTTACTCTAGAACCTTTACAGACCCAACTTCACCAGTGCAAGAATTTAACATATGAGCACTATTCTCATCCAGAAAGTTAGTCAGGTGTCAGATCTCAGCTGAGAGAGAGTGAGAAGTTGTATGGAAATGTTGGTAAGCCACAGGTGGCACTGATATAGCAGATGGCAGGAGCAGTGTCCCTTGCTTGACTTTGTTCTGAAACGACTTACAAGGGCTCAAAGAATCGGGCATTTTTTCCTCAACACAGAGCTGGTAACAGGAAGTTAAGTAACAGACTTCATGTCTACATGGCATTTCCTGGCTACAGGGATCAAGATCATATTCAATCAACCATTTAGGCACAGCATAAGGCTAAATGATTTTCAAATTTACTAATCAATTTTCCAGCTATTTTGCATACTATACAAGATTTATACTGCCCTTCAGTCATGTGCCAGACCTGTAGGTTCTGCTTTAGATATTAAAGCACATGTTCTCAAAGAGTTTAGCCAGGCTAAATCCTGATCTGAACTGAACCTGCCATGTTGTATGCTTGTCAAAGTTTATTTTCCTCAAAATCTCATCTTTGTTGTTGTTGTTGTTGTTGTTGTATTCAGTAATAATCTAGGAACACCACATAGAAGGGCTATCTTATTTTTTAAGATCAAAGTTGTCATTAAGTGGTCTGAATCAAAGTGCCTAAAGATGCAGTTTCATAACAAAATTAGAGCCGTTCAAGCCAGTATTACCACAGTCCCACCCTTTTCCCCACCTTTTCTTCTAGTGCATCCATGCTCCTTCTCTTGCACCAGACATCTGGTGCTCATCTGTCCCCATATCAAGTGACTTCAGGGAGCAGAAACTTCTGCAAATTAAATTTTTTTATTTGGGAACATTTTTGTCCTGTCTAGCTCCCCGAGTCAGATTGCTGTATGATGAGTATCAGAGTTAGTGAAAAGGAAAGAAGGGTACGGCTCCAAACCCAATTCAGTTGAGTCAAAACAGGCACAAAGTGCATGACATTACAAGATGTCCCACATGTATTCAGGTGCCTTTAGTTCTTTCAGCCGATCTACATTTTGATCATATTGCATTGTAAATGCAGATGTCGCTCTTAACAGAAACACTTCAATTACCTTATTGCTAGTCAATTCCTAGGCAGTAAGAGAGGAAGCTAACCCAGACTGTAGACACTATCTTCTAATAATAATTATTATTACACATTAATGAACAACAACTCTTGTTTTTCAGATGACCTCCCATTTTGCTTCTGTGCCTACTTGGATAGCTTGGACTAACCACTTGACAGGACATTATAATGCATAAATCCAAGAAGCTAAACAAACACACAAAAACAGTGATTGGGGAAGCAGGAGGGGGGACACCCCTTCCTCCAGCCCCCTCCCCTTAGGCATTACTCTGAAAAATAGAATCTACTGATCAAAAGATTTAATTCTTCAAGTTTTTTAGCTAACCAAATATTTAATTTAGAACTCTTTAAGAAAGTCTAGATTTAGATAAAACACCAAGCTTACTAAGTACATTTCCTCAGCAAGGAGATGCACCTTTAGCATAATTTTACTTTAGACATTCAGAGATTATGGACATAACAATGAAAGCAAAATACAACTCCAAAAACTGTCATTGAGCCCTCTAGTGTTTCAGGAAGGCAGGAATTACTTCAGCTAAACACAAACGCCTGTGTCTATTTAGCAAAAGGTTACTAGAATTCAGTGTTACTGTATGTACTGTGCAAAGAGCCCATAGATATAAGTAGGCTAAAAATCATTTTAATTAACACTGTCTGCTTGGAAAATGAGTCACAGTTTGTGCTTCTAACTTAGCAAGAAGTCTTATTTGTTAGAATTTAATACATCAAAGGTGCTGTATACGATTTTCCGTCTGTTGAATTTATGGTTCTGTACTAAATTTCCCACTAAAATGAATTTGCTAGTTGGTAATGGCTTTATTTTCTATGTAAGAATGAAAAAGTTTTAAAACATTGAGCAACAATTTGAATAGACCCAAGTCAGAGATAATTAAGCCTTTGCTTCAGCCAAATGCCTAGCACTGAAAATTTAGGAATGAATTTTAACAGTTCTGTGGATAAATCCATCTATCTATGAGTCTTCACCATTGAGCTGGCATAAGACTTCCCTAAATCAGTATCTCCAGATATTTTTAATTCGCCGGTGAGGCCCTTTTGATCACTTTGCTGACCACTTGCACAAATACTTTTGATCACTAGAGTTTTCTGAGTAAGTTCCACCTTTACCAAGAACATCTATGTTTCAGCAAAATGATAACGGTCTTGTTAAAGGAGGAAGCTCCTAGTGGTGAAGAATGTACTACAGCTCTTGACTAGATGACTCCAGATAGGCTACAGAGGAGTTTGAGACTAACTAATAAAATGATTTCACTTGACTGCTTTCAAATAATCCCTTGGTATTCCTTTAGGAGGGCAGAGTTACATTTGCATATCGCTCAATTCTTCTAGCTTTGCTAAGATGATATAGTTCAGTGAATCTAAAATTGTAGAAGAGCCTGACATCTCACTGGGAAGTCCTGCGTCTACATCAGCAAAGTCTGTCTCCGACAGAGATCTACCACAGGCCATTCAGAAGCAGCATCTGAATGCTTGACTAGCAAGCACTCTCTCACTAGTAAGCAGACTGCTTTTAATCTTCAGAAAAACATGAGGCACTGATTTTTACTTATGAAGAAGTCAGAAAGGGCTAAAATACTACTCCACTCCTGAGGGACAAAGAAAGGTGCTATTATAACAGATAGCAGCAAAGGTGCTTAAGCATGTGTGTGTTTATTTTGATGAGAAGAGAAAGGAGGTGAAAGTTGGACAACCTTCATAAAAGGACCTGTGCATTTCTCTCTTTTGCAGCTCTGCTGGAAGAAGTTTTTCAAAAAGATAATTTTAAAGACTTTCTCAATCAGCTGAACATAATCAAAAAAAAAAAAAAATTTGTTCTCCAGAAACAGAAACAAAGACTTTTACTACAGCTATTATGCTGGCCAACCAAAAGATGATGACCATACACTCTAATTTAACAGTATTTTAGTTACTCTTATCTTCCGAAGCACTAACACAGTGCTCTGTGGGTGCACAAAAGCTGCTTGAAATGTAAGAAATACAGTCCTATTCCAACAGGAGTACCCAAGATTTCAAGTTTGAAATGTTGCCAGAAAACAAGACCAGTGCTGAATTAGCACAGTAACAGTGGTACTGAGATGCCAACTACTGCAGCACCAGGTGGAGTGAAAATAATAAGAGGTTAACAAGATCTATTTTTAGCAGTTAGATAAACCTGGGGAGATGTCCAAGAGGATGTCAGAAAAAAGAATTCAAGCAGATTTTAGAAATGAGATATTAAAGAAAAAAAAATCTCAGAAGTAGTATCATCCATATCTTCAAAAGAGTCACTTAAATCATGTCAACACAAGAGAGGGAAGAAGACTCAAATGGTACTGGAAGCCTAACAGAGTAAGACAGACAACTAAAAAAAAAAAACAAACAAAAAAACCCAAACCAAAACCCACCTTAAGAAAACCTGTTTGTCTAATCTTTACTAATCATTCTTTGTTTTAAATAACCTTCTCCTCCTCAGTCCACATTGAACCTTTTTACAAGTTCAAGGTTTTCTCCCCTGTTAATTTGGTGCTTACCAGAACTCCCTGTTCACTCAGTCTGGCTTCCCCAAATCTTCCCTCCCTCCTGTTGCTGTGACTAAAGCTTCATTCTTTTACAGTATCAGTGAGGGAAATGAAGAAGTTCCTAGAATTAGTAAGAAACCTCTAGACATATTCCACTTAAACTTTCCTCCCATACAAAGCAGCTAGCACAGTTGATGACTTTCATAGGGCATCTCCAGCACTGGAAGTTTGTCACTACAACACCACCCCCAGCTAGTTTCTTTGCTCTGACCACAATATTACATCAGCCATTAGCAAAAACACAAGTTTTAGGAAGAGAAAACTGGCTTATTTCCATTCCCATTACTATTACTCGACAACTGAATCTCAAAAGAGACCTGGGAAAACAACTATTCTCAACTGTTTTCACAGTCTCCAAGTTCAAAAATGGCCATATTCCAACACAGCTGAGAATCTTCACAACCTCTGCACATTTCTGGAAAGTGATCAAACAGGATTTTTCTATGAAAAATTGTATGATCACCTTAAGCTGATTCAGGAAGCAGGGTTTTCTTAAAATCATGCTGCATATGTAAAGAGCTCTCTTTCATAAGCTCATATGGAATCTACAGTTTCTTACAATGAGTAATTTTTAGCAGTTGGGTTTTCTTTTTCTTTTTTTTGAAGTTATCAGAAGTACTACATTTGTGTTTCAGTATATTTCACTTCATAGTGGCATTTAGCATACCACTGCATTTCTAAAGGATTAAGAGTTATTCGCTGAGTTTCTTGATATCTTGAATAATCTGTATCTTAGACATGAAGTATAGGTTGATTTTTCTCTAGATCTCCATAGATAGCACTTTTTTCTAGGTTTAGGAAGCACAGTAACATTGTGAAATCATTTGGCAATTTCCTTTGTTTCAGAGCATGACTTTTGCTACTTCTGTCTTTATTTGCTATTACTATTTTGGTAGTACTTTAAACCCGTCGTTTCAACCTTTTCTTGCAGCTCTGCTGGTAGTCCTATCATATTCCAATGCCTTTCCATCTAGAACTGTTTCAATTACTAATAAAAGATTTGGATTACCTTAAAAAATCTGATTTTTAAAGTAATTTAAAACAGTATTTGCATCTTTCTATTCTGCTCAGGCTTGCCCTACGGTGTAAATTCTAGGGAAAGATGTAGGGTATTCTACTGTAGTTACTATTTTACTAATTAGTTCATAATCATATCTAAGCAGACATGTACTTATGCCTACAGAGTAATACGTCTATTTTTTTTAAAAGCTATTCTATGCCTACTGTTATGCTAGAGTGCTACTAACATTCGGTTTTAAGTGATTCTTTAAAAAACAAAGATTCAAAGCTAACTTCCTGACTGAAGACCAAGATTTACTAGAAAACCAGATAAACAAATCAAAGTGTTAGTTTATATTCAGCCCTTGTTTTCTGTAGGTAGAATTGTATTTAGAGTTTCACTTAAAATTAAAAATCAGCACCTATAATCAATGAAATTTTACTTTAAGCTCTACATTTTTATTTAATATTTTTTATTCCAGAAACAAAGCTGCAAAAATCTCAAATACCCTAAGAAGGTTCATCTCAGTGGACACTGCTTACATTTTGCCTTGAATCTTACAGATAAAGACACAAGTGACAATGTATTCCATTTTTCTACTGGCATCAAAAATTTTTCTCGTAAAACATGTAAAATTAATCTCCTGTCACTATGAAACTTAATATAAATCACATCTTATCTGGCAGCAAGAAATTATTGCAAATCAGGAGCTTGACAGATTCCTGGCATTTATAACCTCATTTCCTAATGGCATCATCCTGAGTTAAGAAGTAAGTTACATGCTGTCAATGTTTGTTTAACAGCCACAGCCAAGGTGTCACTGTTTCTACCTTAGCAGATGGATGACAACCATGCTGCGAAGACGTTCAGGTTTGAGTTCCTGCGCATACTTTGGGACATGGGTCTTTCACTCCAGCCAAGGAAACCCCTAAAGCAACCTTTTGTATTAGTTAACAGACCAGTTTAAAAAAAAAAAAAAAAAAAAATCCCAGTTACTGCTTTCCACTAAGAAGCACCTAGAAATTTCAGGAGCATTTAGGTGCTTCATATTGTCACAGGAATGAAGGACGTTAAGAACACAAGTCTTATAAGTACTTTTGAAACTTCTGCCTACAATATACAACATTTAGTACTGTTTTGGGAGGAAGATACTTAAACTCTGAAAATGCCAACAGAGCTAGGTTAGCCAAACTCATTTACAGGATTCTCCATCAAATATTAAATACGCATATCATATCATGAAATATTTTATTTGGCTCCATATTTAATGTTCTACATTAAAAGGATAGATGAGCAAACTCCTGCTGTACTTTAGGAGTTACCCCACAAATAATCCATTTCTGCCCCCTCTCCCCCCAAAAAAACCCTAAACCTAAAAATCTAAGTAAGTTTACAGATAAAAAAAAAAGGAAGTAGAAAAAAAATGAACACACTAAGGACCATTGTGATGATTAATTCATCATTTGTATTGCAAAGCTCTTCAAAAATCCTCAAATGGAAAGCCTGACAGAAATGTTAAATATTAGTCCCACGTGCGTTGTTACAAATACACTTCTGTTCTTATACTTTTCTACTCCTCACAGTGGCTTGTAAGCATCTTTAGTAGTGCATTAAACTATCCAACTAATTGTACAACATATCAAGCTACTCAGTGATGATAAAGCTATGTTTTGCTCATTTTTCAGGTATATCTCTCTTTACTAACAGTAAAGGATTTCTAAAGTTATGAGATTAATGAAAAACTGAAGGTATCACAATATTTTACAGTTAGGTTACAAGCCAGAGCTGTGCCTTATTACTTTATTATTGCACAGTTCATTTTAGCAGAAGTTGTAGGGTGGTAAGGCAGAGAAACTTGAATGAAGACCAGAGTTCACTTCCATACTCCAAATACTAACACCACTCAGTACAGCCTGATAACTAAGGTCCACTTCCTACCTGCCCATTGCAACGATGCTGAGATAAGAAAAAAAAAAAAGCTATTTGGTGTAGCACAGAAGCATCCTAGTCCAGAACCTTTTCCTGACTAAACAAAAACTAGGAAGGCACGAACAACACACAATCCTACACAAATTACAAAGAACATGGTCCTTGCATTTTCTGAAGCCTGAGATCCAGCTAAATTCAACCAAATGAAATTATCATTTTCATGGAAAGGAAAAATGTGGTTCAAAAATCTTGCCCATATAGTTACTCAAATCTGCCAGACCAGCCTTTGTCCTACATTGAACCATCCAAAGCTGGGTGAGTAGCTCAGTTTTAGCTCAGTTTTAGATTCATTCACTCAGCTTCAGCTTTCTTTCGACCAATGTACAGAAAGCAAAGTAGACATGAAAGAAAACTATTTTGTTTAAAAGCTGAGGGATTTGGATGATGTTTTTGTTTGTTTCTCCCCCCAAGAGAAATGGGATTTGAATGCATTCTGTAGGCATTTTAAAAGAGTTTTTCCTAAAACTATTTGCCTTGAAAGGGTCGATTAAGTTGCTATCATGCTGCTTTTGCCTCCAACTCTCAATTATTGGTGGAGGAACAAATTGCACATTCTCAGTAATTACACTAGTAGAAAAAAATGCAGATACAGTATTGAAGTATAGCAGTACATAATTGAACATAGCTGACATTAATGTTGAAGATGCTCTATTTTCAGATTGCTTCAGTTTCCATTTACATCTGTGGACATCTACAAGATGGAAACATTTGATGAACCATTTAAGTCGACCAGAAACAAATGGAAGAGCACTCTAAAGAATAAGGAAAGAGATCTCATATGGCCGCTATCTTACAACGTAGCCACTGTTGCTAAGATCTGCATTTGAGAAAAAATCTGAAGCCTAAAACTTGTCACCCAAGTTCTTTTTCTTCTTCCAAAGCAAAATCCTCTTCAAACACTTGACAAAAAAGTCAGGGTAGACACCCTAACATAAAGACAGAAAAACAATTTCCTTATCACTAGTGTAAAAGTTAGATGATGTTTCTTCAGAAGATCTATGATTTCACAAGTTTGATTTGTCCACCACGATTAGAGATAAAAAACAATCCAGGGATACTCAGATATTTTTCTAAGGAGAGTCATTAATGGCTAACTTTTAAAGAATCCAGTCATGTAGATGTTTTGCATTAGTGAAACATCCATTAGAAGAAAAGCATATCACATCATAAGGAAGTGCCCAAGAACTCAGGAAAAATCCTTGTTCACTATTGACAATAACCAGAAGGAAAGCTCACGTATTTTCACTCAAAATAGAAAAGTATTGCAGAATTGTACAAATAAGTAGTTTATTCCTTTGATCTTATGCAGAATTGGAAGCAGTATCTTAAGCTGGTGCTTATTTTTGACTAATGTCACAAAAAGGAAAGAAGGAAAGAAAAAAAAAATTGTGGAAATACTGCCCTTAAGAACAGAGGCGCACGCAGACTCATCCCACTCATTAGGAAACCTTTTTTTTTTTCCGGTCTACTTACGACTTGTTGCAGGTTCCAAGAACTCCCAGTACAAACAGTATGAACAGCCAGGCTCCCGTAGCTACAATCATGCTTTTGTTCTCCTCTTTTTCCTACTGTTCTTTAAACATTTATTTGATAAGCTTTGCTTCTAATTAGATTATGAATTATTCATGGCAGGGACTTTATCTCCTACACATTTGTTAAGTATCTGGCACTACATAGCCATGCTGCTACTGAAGTTCCCAATCTCAGCAGGAGTAATGTAAATAAAAAATAAGCATGGTGCTATGCAGTACAACATGTCCAGATGAAGTGACTAATATCAAGGTGATTTAAGGCATTGTTTTAGAGCATGATTAAAGTCACACACACAAAACAGTGGGCTTAAAGAACTCTTTTTTTTTTTTTTTTCTTTAATACAAAAAACCTCATATAAGAGGTTAATAACAGTGTACCAGGAGACTACAATTACTGGTGCTCCTGCACATCTCCATAGACACGAATTTGTTGGCAGGATAGTCTGTGATGTCTCTTGGCATGTCACATCAGGGACTTACCTGTCCTGCTGGCATGCACCAGGTTGACACTTCTATCCTAAACAACTGAGGCATAACTGTTTCCTGTACCTCCACATAATTTTTCCTTTACTCAAGGCTGTAAGACTTTGATCTCCTTTCACCACTATCATTAGCCAACCCTTAGACCAGAAAAATCTAAACAGTGACACAGGTGGTGGAGGCACTGGAGACGGCTCTATGACTGAAATCTACTTTCTTGTAATTCTAGCACCAGATCCCTCCTAAACTCCCTGAAAGGACATGGTATGAAGTACTCAGCACCTCACTTTACTATTCTCTTTCTCACATTTTGAACTTGCAGTTGTCACTCCTGCTCTTCTTAGTTTTACTTTTTACAAGCAAAGTCAGTAAGGACCAGGCTTTCATCCACCCCATTACATAGAAAGTGTTGGTACGTTTAGTTCTGACTGAGCAGACGGACCTATCCAGGACCTCTTTCCAAACAAAAGAAAACAAAACCAACCACAGAAGTTTTCCATGTTCTTATAACTTACAAAGATTCTACATTCATTCCACAGTCCAGCTTCACTACCAGGCTGCATTTGGGAATTGGTGGTCTTACTAGTGGAAAAACTATATCGTGCTACGCAGGCACTGAAGGGTAGAATTTCAGGTGCATTTTCCTAGTGCAGTCTTAACATTCTTTTGACACAATTATTTTTGAATTATTACAGAGCAGTTTGGTCTTAAGGAAAAAATAACCAGAGTGTCATGCATTATCAGTAGATTTGGGACCATTACGGACCTAGTTAAGTAACTAGTAACAATAAGTAAAAACACAAGATAAACCATTTATAAATACTGTATTAGATATGAGTTAATGAGAGACTTACTACGCTAGACATTGAGGCTAAATTCAAAGTGCTGGGCACTTTGAGCTTTCCAAAATGCTGGGAGCTGAAATAAGTACTTTTCCCATCCCTCAAACAGTCTTGACAAGATGCCAGACCAGACCATATCAAATCCTTATCCACGTGCTACTAATTCTCAGCTGTAAGTATTTTTTCCCTCTTCCCCTGCTACAAAATTCACCATTCCCTTCCGTTACCTCTCCAGTGTCCAGTTAAATGCTGATGGCAGTGTCAAAAGAAATTGAAGTACTCTGCTATTATTGTTACTACAGTAAAGTTGCACTTTCAGAAGTCAGAGAGCCTATTCACTGAAAAGTATTTACATAGATTAATCTGATACACAGTTGCTGCATGGATCAACAGCTAAGTCCACATCATTATCACTAAGCACAGAAAAGTGTCTTCAGCCTAATAGTCTGAAATTGGAGCAAAAGGGTTGGACTGTTTCCCAATGGCTAAATACCACTTGCACAGAGGTTAAAAGCAGATATTATTAATTCATCACCTTTTAAGAAAAACAAACAAACAACAACAACAAAACAAAACAACACTTCTTTATCAGTGATCTGGAGGGCGTGATGCAGTGCACTCTCATCAGCTTTGCAGGCGACAACAAACTGGAGGGATTCCAGGCTGGACGGCAGGGCTGCTGTTCACAGAGACCTAGAGAGGCTGCAGGAATGGGCCAACGGGACGGGACCTTCATGAAATTCAACATGGACAAAAAGTCCATAACCCGGCAGTGACACCGGCTGGGACAGACTGGATGGGGAGCAGCTCTGTGGGAAGCCCTAGGGACCAGCAAGCTGTGCAGGAGCCAGCAGCGCCTGGGCAGCAGGGACGGCCACCAGCGCCTGGTCGGGGCTGTACGAGCTGGAGCATGGCCAGGCCCTGGAGGGAAGGGAGCATCCCCTGTACTCAGCACTCATTAAACTAAATCTCAGTGCTGCATCTGGTCTTGGACCCCCCAGTTCAGGGGAGACGTTGATAAACTGGAGCAAGGTCAGCGGGGGCCACCGCACTGGTGGAGGCTGGAGCCCTGGCCCCATGCGGGGAGGCCGAGGAGTTTTCCAGCTCCAACCGGACACAGCTCTGAACAGCGGGGTCTGACCACACAGCTGAGCCAGCTTGAGCAGGGGCTGCACCAGAGACCTCCTGAGCTCCCTTCCAGCCCGAACTATCCCTTGATCCCCCTAAACTTCAGTAAGGATCTCATGTTTACCAGAATTTTGCAGGACAAGTATACCAACCTCCCTCTCCCCACAAGCAATGAGGCGGCAACTCAAATTCCAGTCTGAGATTTTGACCGAGTTTAACAACTCGTAGCTCCAATCTGGAATATTTTAAAGGTAATATTCCAGCCTTCAGAAATATTTCAAGGTGCTTTCAATATTGCATAAACTGCTTCACCAGTGCAAAACACTGTTGGGTTATTTCAGACAGCAAGTTAAGAACTATTTACTTATTGGCTCAGTACAGAAAGATTCAAGAACAATTAAGAAAATCAGACCCTAGAGAAATATGATGAAGACCCAGTGTCACGTATATTTTCATGGTTTCTGCTCATTTCACATTTATACATACTTATCTTGGCTAGGACTGATCAAACAGCTTGCTCAGCACTGCATTTGATTGTAAAAGAAAGTTATTTTGAGAGAGATTTATTTCTGCAGCCCATGAACTTTCTCTAGGAAATACAGGCTACAATGTAACAAATTTCCTGATGCGAAAATTTGTTATTGTAAATTAGTCATTACTTTCTGTATGAGCACTGAAAGTACTATCACCACAACAAAAAAATGCAGACAGGTTATTTTACTTTAACAGCTTTACCATAGCATTTAAAATTTATAATTTTAAACCTTATAATTCTTTACATGTAATTTATTTTTCCTCTTGAAGCATTTATATAATCATCTGGCCTGTGGATCTTGACACAACCAGTGTTTGCAAATTTCCTAAAATACATGGCACTCCAATCTTAAGTTTTTTGCTTAATTACACTACCATGATATACACTTTACAGAACAGTGACCTATTTTTTAAGTTAAGTTAGCTTTCCAATTCACACAAACTTATCTGCAGAAAAGGAATAAGGCAGTTCCCCTCACGCCCAACAGATGAAATGTGCCTACTGGTACTTACAATGATTTCCTTCATTCACACTGGAGTTAAACATAACGGCTTGGAAGTGGCACTTTTACAGTGAGAAGTGTATATATACAGTGAATCTTTTTGTGGAGGGATACAATTTAAAGACAACTTTAAATTTGTATTTATGTACTTTAAGTTATTTAGCCCTTAGGCAGCACCTCCTTCAATGCTATAAATAGCATATAAACATTTCACACAGTTTTTTTCCTATTTATCCAAATGTTCCTCAGCAAGAAGCCTTTATCATGGAGATACCAAAGTATAGTCCTGTTAATATTTCATCAGATCTACACAGATTTGATAAGAGCTGTCATAGACATTCTCTACAAGCCTATGTTCATGCTATCACAACAGGCAAAACAAATCAGATGTTCAGATGTACAAGGAAATGAAAGGAAAAATGCAAGACTGATGTGCAATTAATACAACCAAACTGAATACTAGAGCTCTGTTCCAATCATCTCCTGTCAGTAGAGGATGTAGCAGAAATAGAAAGAATTCAGTTATGAGGCATGGGGGTATTTTCCTCAATGGAGGTGCTGAATAATTGACTCTATTTATTTACAAATGAACAAAAAGAGAACAAGATAAAATAATGGTATATAGAAAACAAGGGCTTCTCCTTAACATCTTGTACAAGACAAAAGGAGAAAGTTAAACACATAAATCTTAAGCTTGTTACTGAAAAGAAAGGAAACACTCAGGAATCACTGCCATAAGATGCAGTGGAGGGTAACAGCTTAGCTGGATACCAGATGAATTGAAGGAGAGGATGGTCATTATGGCACAGATTGGGTATTGCATTTCCTAGGTTCTTAACAAAAATCGCTTCAAATGCCTTACAACTTTTGCAGCACAAATGGAGCATCAATCCAGTCTGCATTGTCTGCACTGTAGCTCACACCATGTCAACTTTCACAGTGTCATAAGGGGGAGACACCTTCCACCACATCACTAGAGACTTATTACCTTAATGGGAAAATATTTCAGCTTTGCACTGGCATCTAACCTTACCAGTTTCTCAGCGCTTATGGTACCTTACACAAATATAAGAAGTACAACAAAAGCATACAGGAGACAGGGTGCTCCTCCATAACACAATGAAATCAAACAGGGCTATCTCAAATTCCTGCCCATACTTAAGGCAGGAAGGGGGTAGGGGGGGAGACAACTGAGAACTACACACTTAAAAGATCGCAAGTTTTGAAATAGGAAGAAGAAAGGATGTGACTGGACTGGTTCTCCACTGTCTCCTTCTGCTTTCCTTCTTTTTGTTTGCCTTTTTTGGAGTCAGGCATGGAAAACCACACAGGTTTCCCAGATCAGTTCTGTTGATTCCACATTTTATTTCAAGTTTCCCTAAATGAGACTGATCAAAATATTTATTGTATTTATAACTTCAATACAGAAGAAAAAGGCTCTCATTTAAAACATGATTTGGATAGTTCAGCCTAAACTATCCAAAATAACCTATGGAGTTTCCTGCTGCTGCTGTTCCTAAAGAAAAAAAACAAGCCCTATCACATGGCAAAACCAAAACCAAAATATTCAAATTGTCATAATAATTTCCCAAAATAATACCTATGTCAAATCACTTGGAGCTACAAGGCATCTAGTAAACTAGAGCTGGTGAGAAGTTCCTGTTAAAAAAAGCCCATGTTTAAAAACAAACATCAACTTCACTCGTTACTTCAGTGGACAGAGAGCAGGATTTGACAAGTGGCTTCCAGGCAGGCTGACAGGCGAGGGACAGAGCGGGCAGGGAGCTGAGCTTCCCTTGCAGCCTGCTTGACAGGTCCCTGTCAATTCTCATTTCTGCTTTACTGGCTGCCTGTGAACAAATTTTGTAAATTCTGAAAACAATATTCTGGGTGAAACATTTCTGAAAAATTTTAAGTTGTTCTTTTGTCTCACGTTTCCTCCCTAAACCTCAAAGTTTTCTACCAGAAATGTTTTCTAGCCAGCTCTGGGCTCGATCCTAGCAAGCCTGCCCTTCTCCTGATACCAAGTCCCCTAATCCCCAGTACAAACAGCAGTGGTTATCCCGATACAAAGACTTTAGGAAATCCATAGCAATGTTAAGTCATGACTTAATCCATAGCAATATTAAGTTATGGCTATTAAGTCATGCAGACATTGAGGCATAGGGAAACTATATTTTTTTGGAATCTGTTCTGAGGCCTGAACACCAATAATTCTAGACTAAAAGACTCCATGCAGAGATATGTGTGCAGACGGCCCACCCTGACAGTGGTGCCTCGAACAAGATAACAATGGGAGTAAGCACAGCATGCAACAGATAAGCAAGGGGACAGGGGGTATGGCCCATCCTGACTTGTGGTGCCACTAACAAGACAGCAACAGGAGAAAGGGATGGAACAGAGCTTTTCCTATGTTTACAGCTCATTTACTGAGCGTTTGGCTAATAATAATGTAGTTTCACTTAAGACTGTTAGGAATTTTATCTGTGCCATTCTGAAATAATTTCAGCATCTATCTTTAGGGTCTTTGTTGTTGTTGTTCATCTCTCAAAAACAGCTTTCTCTGAGTACAAGCCAGGCAACAATTATTCCAATTCTCGGAATATCCCTGTCACAGAAGAATGATTGCTAAATGAGTACAGAAGGTTCACCTACTTCATCATCCTATCCCTAACAAAGTTTAGGGACAGGACAAGCAAACAGAAATACTTCCAGTGGATACATTGAGTCTTCAGAGTTTGAGTCAGGGATCTTCCAGAGCCAGATGAGGTATCTGTACAATTAATAATCCCCAGTAGCATTTTCTCCCACAAAATTACCCCAGTGTTTCTTGAACTCATGCAAATTTTTAGTATTCACAACATCCTGCAGCAAAGGCTTCACAGCTCAATGCTTTTTGTAAAGAACAGTTTTGATTTTGTCACCTAATAGTTTCATTTGATATGCCCTATAATGGACAAAGAGGAACATCTCTCAGATTACGCTTAAATAAGACCTCTAAATCCACCATAAAAATTGATTTCTAATTATTACCTCTTTCTCCAAATTATATTACTTACCTGGAAGATCCTGAATCCTACTTAAACTGAGAATTCTGAAACAAAGTGTGCTTTTATTATGTCTTTTGGTAGTCGTTTTTGTACTGGAGAACAGATTGACTTTCAGAGATGTGCAAGTTAGATTCTTCCTAATCATCTACTATTTGTGTCTTATAAGCAGCTGAAGTGCTTTAAGTCTGCCCTAGTTCTTGCAGACTAAAATGGGGAAATGGTTCTGACCTTTTCTGTAATGCTTCATGAGATCTATTGATAAAAGCCAATTGCATCAAATAACAACACGCTATCACGGCATCTGGTTTTTACACAATGTTCATGACTAGCACCCTTTTTGTTACACTAACATGAGGATTACCTGTCTGTGATCGCACTGTCTCCGTACACATATTCATCTCAGAGAATGAAACTACATAAATCTAGAGCTTTTAACTTTTAGGGATTCGCATATAAAACGTTTAGCACGCTAAAGTAACATGCCCCAGAGAGGATAGTTTAGGACAACAGAGGCTTTAGTCCTTCTAAGATCTTGTTTCCCCAGAGCTACGCAAAGCTTCCTGGTTGAGCACACAAAGAAGAAGCTTGAACATACAAGCTATTTAGAGTCTTCCCAAAACTGTAAGGTTTCATTCCTAGAAATTTTTTTGATAACTTCTTCCCTCAAAAATGAAATGGGAAGAAGTATTTACTATTAGAATTTTTGCTGTGTTTTTACACTTGCATGAAAATGTGATGTATTTCACTCTTCTCTCTCAAATTTATTGATTTGAATCAGACATTTCATTTCTTCCAAATACTTCCCTGCTGCTATGTTTAGGACTCTTAACAGGACAAAGCTACTTTAGTTTCTAATTCCAAAAACTATCTGGGCTTTCCATCCTCTAATGGACCCTTGAAAATAACAAACTTCTGACACGTCCATAAAACCATCATGTCTGCTTTCTTAAATGCTGAAATTATATTTTCCACATGCACAGTTGATGATTGGCCACACATGCAGAGTTCATCTACACATCATGACCTGAGTCTATGATGAGAGCACTGACTTTTTTCCGCAGGACACTTTAGGAAGGTCCTGGCATCACTTCTTAGAGCAGAACATAACGTATCCTAGTTGTTTTCTGTTATAGCATCACATAACTCCATAAGCATATGGAAAATTATCAGGACTCTCTTCATCTGACTGTAGAGGCATACAAAGGCAAACTGGAGATCTATGTTCTCCAGATCCAACTTCAATTTAATATTTAAATACCTCAGTTCATTGCTTAAAATTAAGAGCATTATTTCATGGATATATCTGCAGATACACTGATCTGGAGAAGAAGTAAAATAAAGTACCTTTCTTAGAAAGGTAGAAATGTCTAAAACTTAAGCAATCTACAGTCCACTACAGACAGACAGAATGGGAGACTTAAAAAGAGTCCACTGACTTTTGTTTTTACCTTTTTCATATACTTATCTGATAAAACTGTTCCATGAAGTAGCAAACATGTATGTATTTGTACTAGCCCATAGTTCAAGGAAATACATGCCACAGTCAAAATATATCTTGTCTATTTATAATCAGGGTGCTAACTCTAAGAGGGAAGTGGTTGCTCTAACAAACAAATTACCTTCTAAAATAGTAGTTAAAACACAGTATGTTGTGTGGACAAGGGTATTAGATTTGATAAAATTAACTTGTCACTTAAAAAAAAAAAAAAGCTTTTGGTCTGAAGTGGCACTTAAAAATTAGTACATCATTTGGTAAGTAAAACTATGCCTATCTCCAAAGGTGGAAACTTTTATTACAGGTGACTGAATAAGCAATGTATCACAGAAAAGGAAGGTGCATTTTGTTAAACAACTCTCTACTCTAGAACTCCATGACCTGAGACTCAAAACCATGCCCAACACTAGTGTACTACCAGTGACTTTGCTGCCACAGTTATAGTTCTTAACATTAACGGCTAGTCCCCCAAAAGATTTACCTGTAGTTACAACCTGGCTGGGTTACGCCTCTTTACAAACTTTTAGCTGACATAATTAACTGTGTGTTAGCATTCATGTGCACTAGATAAGATGTCCCCTTAAATATCCACCTCACCAGTCCACCGTCTTCCTTCATGTCCCATCTAGCAGTCAGAAAAACAAACCAACCAACCTCCACCACTGCCTTATGCCACAGGGCAAGAGTGACTCATTTCCTTCTATTCTATTTGTAACCATTAATAGCCTATATTCTTGTAAGGTTGTCATTTCTTTGAGGAGAAATCATCTTTTAGTCTTGTCCTTTTACAGGAACTAGCATAGAAGGTTTGATTAGAGCTCCTAGGCACTGGGCTAATCTACTACTGACTTTGAAATAGGTAACTAACCATCGTAAGGTAGTACTTGCTCCAACTAAAATTAAAGCCGATTCCTCCAGAAGTGTCACACAAGTCAGGGCCCTCAGCTGAAGCGCTAAACCCTAGAGCTCTTCACATCCCATCCAGGAGCATTGACATGTGGCAGAACAGTCTTTGGGTTGTGCAGTGCAGGAGAGAAGGCTCTGCTCTGGTGCCTGCTGCTACTGGACTTGATCTCTCTCATATCAAAGCCTCTGGCCAACGACTGAAAACCAGCTAACAGGTCTGCTTGCTGGTCCCATAAATATATCAGTGCAATTAAAATGTGCACTAGCTTAGAGTTTCAATTTGTCTAGTTGATTCCAAGCCTACCTTGCATATGATGCTACTGCTACTTGCTAACAGGTAGTAACCTGAACCCACAGCAAGAAACTGAGCAAGTATTTTACATTTTTTTGAGTAAGTTTCAAAGTCAACATCAAATGTACATGCTTGCTTCTAAAAGTCAATAATCCTTGCTGGTGCAAACTAGTGCTGTAATTAGACTGCAAACTAAAGTCAAGGAGCTGTCAAGCAGAATGGAGAAAGAATGGTTTGCATGGGAGGCAATGCATCAGAAGAAGTGCATTTGAACTGCATCACTTGAACTGCATTTGAAGTATCCTGACAGTATTAAATAAACTCAAGTTCAAAAATTACAGTTATCCAAAAAACACACTCTGAAAAACTCATTAAATATCTGCAGTCTGGTGTTTTTTTCACTGATTTTAACAGAAGTTGCTTACCGCTTTCTTTCTCTGGAAGAAAATGGCAGTCCCTGAAGAGTATCATTTACTTTGTTTGAAACTGTCAGATACGGCCATTAAAAAAAAAAAAAAAAAAAGGAGGCAACCCATTCTACTGCCCAGATTTTTCACTGTTTCTTTTCTTAATATTGAAGAAGGGATACTAGAATGCTTTAAGAAAGCATGTGAGAAGCCAGTTTCATGTCATCAGTCATGAGTCTTCTTAAAAGGAAGACAGTGTGAGGGTTTAATCCCTCGCCCCAGTCGGAGGGGTGTGCTGGTGATCCAGTACATGCACACTAGTATCTTCTTGAGAGCAAATTACTTTAATCAACTTGTTCATACAGGGTAAGTTTTTACAGATCACTTGAAGTGCACTATAATTTTAGTTAGCTTGGCTTTCCTCCAACTTATAAAGCAAACAGAGGAATATGTGTTAATCACAAGACCAAAGTTTCAAGAAAACAGTGCAAGTACTCCATAGTCTGCACTTATTTCAAGTTATTTTTGGCCCATGCGGTCCAAAAGGCTTGGCACCCAAGTGCTCTTCCTTTCCTATGATCAACAACATGTAACTGGGTTTCAGGGAAAAGGAAATTTACAGAGGCAAGGCGTCTGCCAGACCACCACTACCTTTTTGCGAATTTGCATCCAGCCTGGATCTGGCAGAGCCAAGACTGGTTAGATTTTAAAGCGCACTGCCAAAGTCTAAGAGAGGAAAAAGGAACATAGGTTTGTACTGATTTGGGGAAAGTGGTTGACTGAGTAATCTTAAAAGTCTAGGAAGATGTAAAAATGATTTCTCCCTAATGATGCATATTTTCTGCCAGAACAAGCAAGTATTTCTAAATTCACTCAGAATTAGTTACTGAGATTCAATAACACTAACCATACCAGCAAAGTTAGAGAGCATGAATGAAACTCAGTGATGTCCCAAAGTGGGAGGAATTAATTATACAAATTAACTGTTATCAAACTCCTTGCTTAAGAAGCTGATGGAGAAGTGCTCACTAGGATTTTCAGAAAACTGTCAAGTGCTGAATAAAATATATATTTTAAACATAATGCGACTTGCAACCAAATATTGTTCTTATGAAAAGAGGACTATATTTAATTAGTAGCAGCATTTCTGAAGATCAAAAATGTTACTTCTCCCCAGTGGTCCAAAACGTCAAAGTTAAGAAGTGTGAATAATAAAATATTAAGTCAGTCTTTACACCATAAAGTCATTAGTACACACCTTCACGCAGTCATACAGCAAGTTTCAAGAACTGCCGCTTATCATTCCAGCTGCCAAACGCTTCCTTGCTACTCACCAGCCAAAACGAGGGCCCTTCTCAGGTTTCAGTCAAATATACAAGCCATAACAGCTATGAAACATTCATGCTAACTACAGTAAGAGAGAACACAGATAGAAAAGCATGCTACAACCCCAGCAGCGCAATCTTCTTCATATTTAAAAAGATGATAAAGATTACAGATTGGAAATATTACACGGACAATAATTCTACATGTTCAGGTATCAGCTTTTTCTTTGGTCCATCTGATTGACATGCATATAAATACGTGGGTGTGCGTGCACATGTGTGTATAAGAATGTATGTAATTTTTATGGTATGGTATAACTAACATTTCTCTAAAATTTCTGAGGATCAATTACTCTCAGGTTCCTTCACTTTCCTCCAGCACTCCCCCACACATTTATTTCTTTGGTAAAACATGGTACATCTGCCACTACCAGTAATTCCCAGTTACTAGTTTTCAAATGAAATACTAGTAAGTATTCTTTAACATACTTCTATTATTCCTTAATCCATCAGAAAACAGACAAAGTTTCTCTCTTCCTCCTCCTATATAACATCTTTGGGGAGTTTAGATAAGTTCCTAATTATTTGCTTTTAAGGAAAAGACAGAAGCTGAAATTTGTGTGGAGGGGATTTTTTGTAGAAAAATAACATATGACAAATTATGAGTTATTTTGATTTGGCACTTAAAATGCCATCCAGGATGTTTTCTGTAAGCAGCATATTTGAAACTGAATATTCAAGTACAGCAGAAATACCCAAGAGAAATTATGAATAAATTATTTTCTTTCTAATTACAGCATACTCACAATTCTCATTTCACAGCCTGCAGAAGTTCCCACATAACAGAGGATTAACAGCAACAAAAAGTTACTCAGTACAAGAATCATTACTGGTGAAGCTGCAGTAGTACTGGCCACAAAGTTCTTAGGGAAACGTTTCTGGTTTTGTGGGGATGAAGTATGGTCTGTAAAACAGACACTGGATGCGTTTGACATTAAGAGAGAAGATCACATCCCCATTTGTTTGCACTGTGGTCTCACAAACACAGAGGGTTTTTAAAGCTCTTTTTGAGACTTGTCCTGGCATCAGCTGCTGGTCTTGTTCCTTCCTCAGGAAAGAAAACATACGCCTTTTTCACAGGGTGGCATGAATCTGAAGTGGAAAAGGCTCCCTATAGCAAATTAAGAGTTAAATAGGCACCACAAAATTAGTGTGTTCAAACAAAAGGGAAGACCACCCCCCCCAAACACGCACATAAAATGCCCCCTCCCCCCTAAAACCCCATCACAGAATGTGGTAATAGTTAATTAGCCCATCAGCAGGCTATAATAAAGTCACTCTAAAACAAATATGTTAAACATCTTAGTGTACTATTATGCGTTCAAGACAACTTAGTAGTAGTTGTGTCCTTCTAGGTTCTCATGACCAAGACTTTAGCAAAAAACAAAAAACACAGCAAGAAAAAATTTTTCTTTCAATGCCCAGCAGATACAGACCAGGATGTTCACCTGAAGTTTCTCTGGGCCCACAAGAGACCCAGACTATCCCATAGCCTAGCCTACAGGACCTGCTTTATATATGAAAGCAGAATGCTGGACTTTTACCTCAAGTTGCAGATCAAAAATGTAATAGTGGGGGCTGAGCCACTGACCAAGCTTTCAAATGCCAAACAAACCCAAAATAACTTATTTTCTGGATGAAATGAAACTTCCATACAGTCCATCCTAGACAATTTAGGAAAACATTTCTATCCAGAAGTTAAAGCAAGCTTGACTTCTTTCCAGAACTCAGAGGCCCTTACTTGGTTCCCATAAATAGTACTCATGTAGGCTTTATGGCTACTTTTTCATACTTTTGCTTTAAATGCTAAATAAAAATTATGGGTGGTCACTGTTCCCATAACAAAGGATCAAAAGTTGGCACAAAATGAAGATCATATAGTCACTGCCCTAGCTGGAAAGAACCTAGTTTCTCTCATCACAAAATCAAAATAGTTATGTCAAATCGAAGGGTTGCTCATATATCACTATAATGCTGGAAGCCTATATTTTCGGAAGTGACCAGTGATTTTGGACAGTGAGCACAAGAGACTATAAAGAAAGACTTCATTTGCAAAACCAATCTTCTGGAAAAGCCAGACTTCATTATGATATATGATGTCAAAAGTGACAGAAAATCTAATATGCCAAAGTTGGACTATAGGAATTAGTAATGTAGTGCAAGAGTACAATCTTACTGTAAAAATATTTACAGTAAATCATAAATAAACCAGACAATAAGTCACACAACAGGTGCAAGTTTATGAAAAAACAGGTTTGTAAGCTAGTCATAATTATTTGCTAATTTTAAATGCTTACAGATGAAGTAAGCAGTCTCAGAATTCCATATATTAACTATACCTGTTTGTCCGGGAAACATTTTCTCATTTTTAAAAGAAATTCAAAATATCAGAGCTAACGTCCAACTACCTACTATGCTTACCAAGTGAAACTGAGAAATGTAGCACAGATATAAAGGAGTCAAAAAAGGCCACAAGCCATCTTCCTCCACTGCCTCACTTCCCATAATAAAAGTTTACTTCAGAACCATTAGTTCATGAATGAGGACTCTCTAAACCACAAGCTGTAGTAAGTCAGATCATTTAAATGCTAGACAGGAGAGTTTAAGATCCTGGAGGAAGTAAGGAAGGCAAGTAACAGACCCTGCGTTTCAGGTGAGCAAAGCCAGTTTGTCCAGGGACCCAACCATGGGATCCCATGGGAGACTGCCCTGAAGCGCAAAGGTGCTCAGGAGAGCTGGTCGGCCTTCAGGGACAAGCAGGGTCCATCCCAACACATGGGACAATAAGTGGGCCTGTGGCAGGAGGCCAGCTAAGCTGGATGGGGAGTGCCTGCCTGAGCCCAAACCCCCGAGGGAAGGGTGCAGGAGAGTGGGCAGGGGCAGAAGTGCTGCCCAGCTGAGGGGATGCTCAGCTAGAAACCACCATGGAACAGGAAGGGCCTCTACAGGTACCTCAGCAGCAGAAGGAAGACCTAAGAAAACAGGGACCTGCTGCTGAACAAGTTGGGCAAACTAGTGACAAAATACATGAAAAGGGTCAAGAGCTCAATCTCTTTTTTCTTTGGTCTACCTGCAAGGCACGTTCTCGGGGCCGAGCAACAGAGCTTGCAGAGAGAGGTGTTAGCTTCCAGGAAACTACAGCCTTATCCCAACCCCTGGAAAGAATATGGAGCAAATCCTCCTTGAAGCTATTTCCAGGGACATGAAGGACAAAAACATCTTTGCAAACAGCAAGCATGATTCCCAAAGGCAAACTGTGCTCAACCGACCCAATTACTTTTTATGATGAAGCAATTGTCTCTATGGATGAGAAAAGAGCAGCAGATACTGTTTATCTTGACTTTAGCACAGTTTTTGACACAGCCACCCTTAGCACTACTGCAGCCAAAGCAGAGAGGCATGGACTAGATGGGTGAACAACAGGGTTAGTGAAAAACTGGCTGGACAGCCAAGCTCAAAAAGCAATGGTAAATCAGTCAAAGTGAACTAGCAGCCAGTTATCAGTGACATTCCTCTCTGGTTGATCTGGACAATGGAAGACAACATGTCAAATTTAGGGATAATGCCAAAAGGGGAGAGCAATTGAGAAGCCGGAGAGCAGGAATCCTGCTCAGAGGGCCTCAACAAGCTGGAGGAGCAGGCTCACAAGCCTCATGAAGCTCAGCAAATGCAAAATCTTATAACTGGGATGGAATAACCCATTGCAACAATACACACCGGGAACTTGCTGGCTAAAAAGCAGCTTTGTAGCTAGGGGCCTGGTGGACAACTTGTTGAACACAAGTTAGCAAGGCATCCTTGCAGTGATGAAGGCTAGCTATATAGTGGACTTCGTTAGCAAGTGTGCCTGCTTGTCAAGGGAAGTGATTAACACCTTCTCCTTGACATTTCTGGGGCCTCAGATGTAGTGTTGTTCTCAGTTGTGAGCTCCCTGGTACAATAACATAGAGAGTTGGGGGGGGGGGGGGGGAGAAAAAAAAAGGAGAACATATCATGTACGAGAAAAGGCTGAAGGAGCTGAGTTTGCTCAAACTATAGAAGACTAATGGGGAGGAAGGGGGGAGTTTAATTGCTGTCTTATCTACCTAATGGTTGTGTACAGAGAAAAGGGAATCAAGCTCTTCTCAGTGGCGCATGGTGAAAGAAGAGGCAATGGTCACAAGTTGCAGCAAGAGAAATTCAAACTAGGTATAGTAATAATAATAAAAAATATAATAAGGGTCTTTAGAGACAAGAATAGGTTTGTCTAGAGAGGCTGCGGAATCTGTGTCTTTGGAGATTTTCGAAACTTGATTGCACAAGGCTCTGAGCAACCTGATTTGATTTTGGAGTCAGTACTGCTCTGAGTAAGAGATTGACCCTGTGCCTCCAGAGGTCCCTTCCAACTTAAATCTTTATGGTTTTCTTAAATGATGACATTACATGACATTATTAATATATCTCTATATACTGGTGATATATTCCATAATAACTGCTATTATGAGTAATATCTGCCCTCCACATGGAAAAAAATGGCAATCACAGGGTTCAAACAATCAAGAAACTCCTAAAAAGGAGTTATATCAATATCAAAATCAAAAGCTGTACGTGTGAAAAATAAAATTCAGTCTCTACAGAAATGGGAAGAGTTTGAAACAGGAATCCCTACAATTCATAAAATTAGTATTTCATGATTAGAAAGTTAAATTTATAACATCTTTCTTCATAACAAGCAGGATCTAAGTAAGGCAACGAAACTACTTTTTCAATGAGGAACCATCCTGACTATCATAATGCAATATTATACATGGGATCTTCAAGCTGACTGAAGAAGACTGCTTTCCCTCTATATAGGCTAGAAAAAATAATTAAGTGATTCTGAATTGCACGCACGTTCTCTCTCTCTCTCAATAACAAAATTATATGGTAAGCAGAGCTTGTGGGAAAGAACAAACAAAACTCCAGAGTACACAAATGCAGAGCAACCATACCCCCGTAATGTTTAGAGATGATCAGGCTGCATAATAAAACTGCATTTCCATGAAGTCTGAAAACTTTTCTGCAGAGCATCTACTTTTTCAAGGTTTAGATTTGTATAACAAAATAATCTGTGCAGAACTGATAACTGCTGAAATTCAAGAATTTCTTTGCTCTATCCCAATGCTTTGGATTTTGCTTGCAGCATATATATAACTACCTTTCAATTTAGATGACTGTTTGTAAAGTCAATGCCTTTGACTTTAGTCAAGGTGCTTATTCAGATCAGTGCTTGCACCCAGCAAACTACATCCTTGGGGACAGATAAGAGAATTCATCCTTTACCAAATGCACAAAGTATTTGGCTCTAATGTAAAACATTTTTATACAGAGAGCTACGAATACATCTCTCTCTCTCTCTCTCTCTGTATATATACACACACATACACACCCCTACACACGCACACACACCCACAAATACAGTGAATTTTTAAAGAAACTGCATGAAGAGGCTTAAGGGCTTTTCTTCAGAAAGGCTGTTTTTTGAAATGCCCTTTTTGATCTGTGATGTCACCTTAGCCCTTGGCAAGATCACAGACATTGCTATGAAGATTCAGTCCTGGTTCAGTGCCACGCTTCCTCTAGAGCACTATGGAGTAAGACATAAAAATATCACTCAACTTGCAGTTTGGCATTACACAGCACAGTTTTTTCCATGGTGGTTCTTCAGACAGTCTCACCAGAACAAAGCAAGCAGCATACAGCTTTGAAGTGTTATGACTTGTTAAATACATCATGGTTATAACTCTCCTGCTCTCTAAGTGATAATTAGGTTTTCTGTTACATGATGGAGGGGAGGGAGGACAGTCACTCCAAGTTATTAATATCTCTTTCTCTTCTTTAAGCTCTAGTTTAAAGAATCTAGTATTACTATCTAGGTCCAAGACAAAATCTGGAGTGCAGTTCTCAGAATCACAGATGGGTGGAGAACTACAACCACAGTAACAAGCAGCAGATTTCCCTACAGACAGCAGTATGGGCAAAGCTTTATTCCGAGTATCACCATTCAGTGTATCAACAGATGTCAGTACTCAAAGGCAGCGAGAAAACTGACAGTGGAGTTAAAAACTGGGTCTGCATCTGTGTGTGCATATCAGTGAAGAGTAAAATTGCTATCTCCTTAAGCACTACTCTTCCAAAGCAATTTTTTTTTTTCCAATCTTGGTATTCTTTTACACAAGCTACTTCCTATTTCCTTACAAAAAAGCAGTCCCTGAACAAAAGATGTTTATTATGCAGGGAGCTAAGCAAAAGGAAAATATGCAGATATATTAAAAATAAATACATAAAAGAATAAAAAGGCACCTCACAGTGGTCTGAATGCAATTAAAGAAGCAAGTCATACTGGTCTAATGCAATTTTATGAGAATGTTTTAAAAGCACACTCTGACTTTGAATAAATAATTGAAAAAGGTTTCATGTTGCCAAGCAATAAGATCATCCCTACACAATTTAGATAATGTAAATTTCTGGAAAAAAAAGTATCAGATATTGTTCCTTGCTTCTCTTTCCTTTCTACTTTAATCTTATGGATGAAGCATAATACTGCCTCTAATGTAAATGCAAACAATACATACTGTCACATGAGAACTTCAAGAAAGCATGTTTTTACACAAAAATTGTAACTTCTGCTTCTATCCAGCATCAGAGAAAAAAAGTCGATTCTTCTGAGGGAATTTTCAAAAAACACACAGGAAGTCTTTTAAGAGCCGGATGTTCCAAATCATTAGCTCATTCCTTGTACAGCAGCTTTTTGGCCCTTCACTCAATATTGCCTTCTCTGTCTCTTCCGATTTTCATGTCTTTTCTTACCCTCTTAGAGCTCCGTATTTAAACAAAGGGCCCAAGTTTCTTAGAAGTCAGACTTCCATCCACTTGCTTTATTTCTTAAACAATATAAAAGCCAAGGTACATATAGTTTCCAAGAGAGAGTGGGAGGACAAATGAAAGTAGATTTTACACTTGTAGTTACCTTTGCATAAGAGACTGCGTATCTCAATGCTCCCACAAGGGCTGTGAATGTTTAAGAGTTTTAAGAATGTAACAGCAGGTTATGTGCTCATCCAATCTGTTTGAAAAGCTTTTAAAATTAGAGGCATCAGAATGAGCAATACCTGTATCTTCATAAACACTAGCTATAAAATCCAATCAGCTTACTAAGGAGAATTATAGCAGGCTGTCATGTTATTTCATACAAGCATTTATTTGGTTGCAACTGAGTTCAAACTGAATATTCTGAGATGCAAGAAAGGCAAGGCTGGAGTTTTACCACCCCACTCGCCTTCCTTCAAAACAGCATTGGACCAGAGCATTTAATTTCAAGTATTGTTTAAAATGCTTAAGCTGGTGGCCTAAACACACTATCAAGGAGTCTCAGGCTCAGTCTGTCCCTGTAATAAACAGGGTGATTAACCACAGTTCAGCAGCAGCAGACCACAGCTGCCCATGTGTGGTCTTGAACTGCACTCCAAAACCCAGGTTTAGACTGACCCCAGCGAGCTGACATGCCCAAGCAAGAGATTCGCAGTGGATAAGAGCGACGACAGCCTTCATGCAGCACGTAGCAACAGTCCTTGGCTTAGCCGAGAGCAATTTGACCGGAGCCAGGTAATCAGGGCCTATTCTTAACCCTGCCACTGATACATTGTGTGATTGCCCGCAAGTCACTAGACCCCTCTCACCCCTAGAAAAATACACTGCTTTCTCACAATGGTGAAGTCTTCTGAATGCTATAGGAAAGGCTGCCAAGTACTCTGTTATGACAGTAACCGTTGTAACACAGTTCTGTAAAAGGGTGTCATTTAATCTGTTTCAGGTAGACATGTGCTTTATTACTCACCAATTATGTTTGCATGAGAGATTTGCAGGTCTGATTATAAAGAGTCAGGGAAAAAGAGGAAGCTAGAGACACTTCTTACAAGTACACACACACTCTTTATATTAGATGCTTTAAAAACCTCACTTTTTGGATAAAGAAAGTATTCACACACAGAAAAAATGATCCAGTATATTTAGTAACTGGTACATTGCCCATGTTGCTTAATTCATAGGCCAACCTATATAATTACTTTCTGCAAGCTTACAATGGCAGTTCTAGAAATAACTTAGACCACAAAACGCCTCAAAACTGAATGTCTAAAACACGTTAATAGTACAGTTTGTTACCAGAAATGCACAGTACAAGAACATTTTATCATCATTACACCACCTTAGACTACAGTTTATTGCCAGAGAAGTGCTGCACTGGCAGACAGCAGCGAACACCAAATGAAAGTCACTTTCTCAAAGTATTAGACTGTTGTTCTGCCAAATAAGTTAGGAAGATGTATATTATTTAATCTGTAAATAAAAGAATTGCATGCTAAGATATTCTATTTAAAGATGAAAACCACAGAAATTTACATCAATGCTGGCTCCACAAACTAAAATTGCAGAAAACGAACATACTGGAGCATTCTTATGGCAGTATATTTCAGAGAGCTTTCAGGGAAAGCGTATCTGTCCAACAGTCATACATGTTGTAATATAATGAATGAATGAATATAAAGAATATCTTTCATAAGTAGTGCTGTCTCCTGTCTGTCCATGATTTGCTTTCATAATTCTGTGCCTTCATTAACACGCAAAAAAGCTACTGAAGCCTGCCTATCTACCACACTAGCATTTTTCCTCTGAATGAGAGGCATTTTTCAGCCTTAATAGTAGATTTTAATAAACAAGTGGAATTTTTCTGCTTCAGTTTGCCTGAAGCATAGAACTACAGCCTTAAGCAGTTGTACTCACCAACATTATGATTTACTCCATTTCTCTAAGCTAACTGGCTGCCATAGGCTGCTATATAAATATTAAATACAAGATTACCACCATGGGAATCTAACTTGTGCCAAAATACAGGAGACATTCTATTTTAAGCTTTACCTCACCCCTTTTCATCACCTTATTTAATTTTCACCAAAAGAGTCTTGTGTGTCTGGAACTTAGGTTTTGCCACTACCTAAAACATGCACACAGTCTTCAATTAAAGAATAAATCATGTGCTTGATTTTTTTTTTTTTTTGAAAGCCAGATGTTTTCCAGTGAACATCTAAAGCCTTTTTATTTCCTCACAGTTCTAGAGGATCCAGTTACACATGACATTCAGTTAGTTTTGGTAAATTTACCCATTGAGAACGTAGACCAAGCCCGAACATATTCCCTTACATAAGAAAATGAAATATTCCTTTTAATCAGCTCACAGAGAGCAGGTAAAGGCTGACAACATGAACTAGCCATGGGAACTCACCCGGGTGTCAAAGTTTCATACTCCTGTCAAATGTGCACACTGTCACAGGCTGAGATATTCATCCATCTCATGATGGCGGTTCAAGTGAGACAGGCATTTTGCCTACCTGACAGAAACGTCAAGTCATTTGATTGAGGCTACCAGGTCCTCAAAAAATGGGGAGAACGTGGCAGGCCACCCAAGAGATTCACCTGAAACAAGGGGTTCCCAGAAAAGAGGACACCAGGAAGCAGATGGGACACTGACTTGGCAAAGGCTCTTCACTGCCACTGTAGCTAATTATCCATTACTGAGGCACTCCTGTGTCTCATGGCCAAAGATGTCCCAGTCCCACTCTCTGCCACAGCCTCCACTTTGCACCTGCTTCCAAATGCACCAGCCTAGCAGGGGTCAACTGCTCCGGTTGTGCCCCACAGAACCCGGTTGGCTCCCGACCCTGCCAGGCAGCAAACCCAACATCGGTGTGGGTGGGCAGCTTTCTATGGGGCTGGTGGGTTGAACTGGCTCTGCAAAGGGTCTGGCAAGTGCGTAATGGAGTCACTGCATCGTAGTCTCAGTTACTTGGAAGAAGCTTCTCTGCATCTTTGCTTAGGATAATGACAGGGAAGCAATTCAACATTATCATTTTGTGACATTTTAGATGCTATAAGATATCCTACCCCACCTCCAGCTGCCACTTCACAAGAGCACAGATCTTCCAGCAAAGCCTGGGAGAAAGTCTACAAGTCCCCTGAGGATTGCCATAATAACTTAGGCATATAAGATACCTATGTGCCATTTTGGATACCCTATATCTAGGCACCTAACTCATCTCCTTAGTCTTTTTTATAAGATCATTATTTAAAAAAAAAAAAAAAGTGCATCAGCAATGCTTTGCAGGAAGAAAGGCACTGTAAAACTCTCAAACTCAACTAGCAGATAAGAAAACACTAAAGATAATAGATAGGTGAATAAAGAGTTGGGGGGAAAGAAAACCCAAAGCCAAGATTCATTTAAACTTCATTTTTAACTCCTTTGAGAAACTGGGTGAAAGCTATAAGATGTCAACATTAAGGTCAGAAAGTACATTGAGAAAATGTAAAAAAAAAACCCCAAAAAACAAAAAAAAAACCCTTGCATCATCAACATATTGCCAGGAATCACTACCTCGCTAACTCATTACGTTACTTCCTTTACCTGCATCTTATTCTTAAAGAAATATACAATCAGGGAATGTGTCCTTTTGCATTTGAAACTGGGAACCACTCAACAGGTGCACAGCACCCTTTTTAAACTCTTCCCCTTCCCCTCCTACAGGGGCCCCACAGTCTTCCTCCCAATAAAAGCACTGTGAATTCCAGTAAAGGTGTTGGGAGCTTCAGTAATTACTGCTACTGTATTTTTTTTCCTATTCTCTGTTCCGAGAAAAGGAGTTGGGAGGCAGCAGCCTTCTGAAGTGCGGTGCTCTCACCTGCCACAGAAGGTCAGCGCAGTAGATTGAACCTTTGCTCTGCAAACGTCACATGGTGGAGATTCAAATTTAAGGGCAAAGGTAGGCCAGATCAGCTCCTTTAACAACTTCCTCCTTTCCTCCTGAAAGGAAGGGGTTTGTTCCTCTTTCTCCTTCCACCTGTTTCCGCCACACAGTACTGCTCCCCCACTACAGCCAGAACGAGCACTGAGTGGACCCTTCCATTAATCACTTCGACTCACCAACTTCGTAAGAAACCATCCAATTTTTTTTGCTCTGTTACTTTCCTGCTGGTTTAGTGAGTTGCAATAGCTTTACAAAGAGCTCTAGGGGATTCAAATCAAAGCAAAAAGTCATGTTTTTCACACCTCCACTGTCCGTAAGACCCCCAGCCCAGCAGCACCAGCCTATCGTCCAGCAGGAGAGCAAGTAGTGGAAGCGTGCAGGAAGAAGTATGGGGCCGATGGCCTTCTTTTGGTGGTGAGCCACGCCATGTTCACATCACAAGCCTCCTCCCTATTATCGGGGAGCTCCGATCACACCCACGTGCTGCTAGGTCAAGTGCATATTAGATCTCTGATTATTTTTTATTTCCATGCTCATAAGCATTCTTTTTTTTGTTTTGTTTTGTTTTTCCCCTTCAGATATTTCTGAACTTCTCTGCACATTACTAAGACTTCTTGCTTAACCCAGTGATTTCCAATTAAACTGCCACCACAGAAAACAAGTAATGTTGAAACTAAACAAAACAAGCATGTAGGAAGCTCCAGAATTCATGCTGCTAATGCAGCCTCAATTGGGTTCTTGCTTTAAAGACCGCATGAGGTAACTTTCAGCTGCTGAATCTGTTTTGCTGCCTCATGACTGCTGCACTGACCAGCTCAAAGGACTGATGCTCAGGAATGACGGTACAATTAGTGAATAAATCTCTCCCCTCCAGGACCTCTACCTAGTTGACTGCAATGGTTGAGAGGCGTGGAAGCAATTGGAGTGCTGGAAGGAACACAGAGCATGATCTTAGGCCATCGGATTCCAGTTTTCCAAGGATGCTTTTATCCTAAGGACATGTCTGAACAGCACCATACAATAACGTGTAGAGTATCCAGGCTTGCTGTCTGGTTCAAGAGCAGCACAGCTGCATTAGTTTGGTGCTCCACCAATGCCAATAGCTTGCTGTTCAGCAGGATTAATTAGCCTGAGCAGAGTGCTGCACTAATGTGATTATATTGCTTCTAGTACCTGAGCTAGCTCATTCATCCTTTTCAAGACCTTTTCTCTGAAATGAAAGAGTTCAGTTTTTGTTATTTTTCTAACACCTAAATAATTCGATCACTTTTTTCCCCTCTCTTCTCAAAAGAGAGGGATTGGACTTGGAAAAGATTCAAAGTCAGATTTCCCTAAATCAAACAGTGCATCTCCTGCCTCCTTAGCCTGTTCCCACCATCTCTGTCCTCTGCTAATCACTGCTTTAGTTCACATCAAGCTGCCACCTTTTCCATACTACCTATGCACTTGCAAGTCATCCCTGGTGTTATTTCTGATGTCACTGTGGTTGCAGCTGGACAACGGCAGAGGCTATTCCACTCACACGCCAAAATGTTGCCAGAGTCTCCATTTCCTCCCATTTCCCCTTTTTACAGATAGGGAACACGGGAAGCACTTGCTCGAAGGAAGGGCCTTCTAGTCTCTCTAGTCAGCGACAGTGAGTGACTGAAGGGGAATAACAACCACAGCCTCCTCATTAAGGTCCAGGGCTCCAGGCAGGACACAAAAACAGAGACTAGTGAGAGATGTTCCAGGTACCCAGACCCTGCTCCAAGGCTTGGAGATGTCAGAGCATTGCTGAACCTGCCTGAAGAGCTTAAGGACTAACAAAATACAACTCTTCACTGATGCTTGAAAGTAGCTGTATCGCTTTGTTGAAACCTTCCCGAAACATTTGGCCTGAGGAAGACAGTCAGTACAGGCAACATCAGGTCAGCCAGTAAAAAAAATTAGCAGAGTCACCAGCAACTGACAGCAGTTTTATAACAGGAAGTATTGGGCAAACTTCATTGCAGGCAGTACTGCCAGATCTCCTTTCAACGTCTGCGTGCAATTTATCATCTGAAGAGAAACAAAGCACGCATTAGTATCTAGTCTCTGGTCTGCACCCCTGCTCCATCAGGAGAGGCCCCGGGTAGCCCCGGAGGCCTCGCAGGTACACCGCTGGGAACACTTGCGACACACACATTCAGAACAGTGGCATTGTCTTACGGAGTGGTAAGCGGTGGCAGCGGCGCAGTCTCCACTGCCGCGCATTTCTGCGTCCCACTTCACCCACTTGTTAAACTCTTAGCAACTTTCTTATTTTTCTAGTCATTTGTGATACTACATTGGTCTCAATAGTAAAGAAAGTTCGAGAATTTTTTTTTTTTAAGGGGGAAATCTATTAAGTTTCACTTTTTTTTTTTTTTTTTTTACAAAAAGTATGCCACAGAAAAATAGCTAAAAGTTTTATAACAAAACTTAGTCAAGAAATGCCATGAAATAATAATCACAATCCATATTATCAACCACAAAACATATTAGTTAGCACCGGCTAGACTTCTAAACACTTAATTCAATTTACAGTTTATAATGGTATATGAACAAAACCTCTCTAAGCTCTCTCCTCCCCTGTGCTTTACACCAACATGTTGATGACATGGAGCTCTATGAGGACAGGAACGCAGGGCAGAACAACCTTTCTTCTTGTCATTCTTTTCCTTTAGAGTAGTCTGCTCCCCTCTGTCAGAAATACCCACAGGAACAGATTCAGAATTTGAGTCCTAATTATACGACATACATTATATAATTCAGACTCAAATTCCAGGCTCAAGAGTCTACAGAAGCAAAAAGATTCTTTAAGTTTGCACCACCAGCATGCAAATACAAGGCACAAGGAAAGGGACTTGAACTGGTAGTTTCCTCAATTTGCCTGCATGTACAGTTTAGTACAAAGTTCACACTTGTAGAAGTTACAGTTTAAAACTATTTCTAAAAACACTGCAGATTAGAATTACAGTTTGCCAGTAAAGTTACAATGTAAAAAAAAGTGGACAAAGGATTGGAAAGACAGGGAGAACAGCAACAAAAATGGCAATATATGAAACAATGGGTAGCTAAGAAAACAACAAGTTAACACTGAATAGGAAACACTGTTTTAACATCGGGGGAAAAAAAGAACAAAACTTGTTCTTCAGAAAAGAAAAAAAAAATCAAACCAATCAAGAAAGACGAAGTAAATGGTATGTTAAGTTCAGATACTGAATCAAGAGGAAAGGAAACTCCCAGAAGCAACAGAAACAATATTGAAGGAAACATACTGAGACATGAAGAAAATAAAGATCTGAAAACTAAGTGCAGTCTTTTTGTCATTTCCTATGCTTACACTGCCAGACATCTGGTTTTGGGTGTTGCTATATTGTCAGTGGCTTCTAGGGTGAAGTGGGGGAGAAAGAAGAGCAATGGGATAGAAAAGGAGAAAAAAAAATTGAAGAGGTACCAGGGTATGTATGTAGATAAGTATGTATATGCGCAGACATACACATACAAACATACAAATATATGCACACATACACACATATCTACATATACTAAAAAAGATAACTGGACTAGTCGGCACAGTGCTAGACCAGCAAAAGCAGTGGTATACTGAAGTTTTACCTTCTTCCTCCAGCTTATTTACTTGTTGCATCTGAGCGTTCCTCCATAGGGAAGCACCAGCTCTTTTATGCTACTGAATTCAGCACATCAGGTCTGGAGTCTCACTACGCTAGTTTTAAATACTTCTAGCATGGCAATTCAAGAGCACTGGAAAAATACTTTACGGTTACTTTTAATTGTTCTATATGCCTCAGGGAGGCTGCGTGTGGCTACAAACAAAAGAGAAACACTTTTAATACGTGGTCTGTAACACACATGCTTGAGAGTTTCTCCCTTCAAAATACCTTTGCATTGGCATTGATTGCTTATGACTGCTGCACAATTTGCTAACTCAGTTAAACTGATGAGAGGACTCCAGAGTCCAGATCACAACTTGAGATCTGTGAGAGCTTATTATTTGACATTTGGGTGATGCCAGTGCTCACTTTTCATACTACTGAACACGCAATAAAAATAAATTAGTCCAAATAAGGCTAACGATGTTTCACAAACACAGAAATACACACAAGTTTCAGCCTCATTCCTGTCTCATTTCCATCACCACAGAGCAGGAAACACGCGCTAGTTATTAATTCATAACCCCTAATCCCCGCAACCAGCTGAAATTGTCAGTTCGATGAATAAAACAGCCAGTAACGACAGGAAGTTGTACTATGCATCAGGCAAACTCTTCTGTCAGAAGAGGCCGATCAAGCCCCACTCCTGACAGTCTCACCTACGCTTAGTTTGGGGAACTGCTGTAATGAGAGGCTTGAAAACGGCCTCTGAACCAGCCGCGGGCGCGAACGGACAAGAGGTTCAGGGAACGCGTCACGACGCGTGACACAGCGCGGACGCTCTGCCGCCGCGGCCCGAGTCCACCGCGCTTCGCCGAGCACCGTCCTTCTTCAGACGGACCTTGCAGACCGCCGCGGCGCCACGGGGAAACCCGCGCTAGGAGCCCCCGCCCCGCGCCCCCCCGCAACAGCTGGGCGCAACAGCTGGCGGAGGCCGGTCGCGCGGCCAGCGCCGCCGGTGCGCGAGGCTGCGGCCGCGCCGTCGGGGCTGCGGGGCGCCGGTGGCCCCCCCCCCCCAGGCTCGCCCCCCCGCGGCGCCGCCGCCGCCGCCACGCACCTCTTTGATTTTGTCCCTCCGCTGCCGGACGGCGGGGTCGGCGGGCTCCTGCCCCACGGCGCCGGCGGGCTGGCGGAAGGGGCGCTGGGGCAGCCCGGGGGCGCCCGCCTCCTTCCTGCCGCGGGCGTCCTGCAGAAGTTTCTCCTTGTCCTGGCGGATGTCCCTGCGGATCTCCTCGGGCTGCTTCTGCAGCGTCTCCTTGGCCTCGCGCAGAGCCCGCTCGTGGTCCGCGCGGATCCGCGCCAGGCTGCCCGCCGCCGCCGCGGGGCCGCCGCCGGGCTGCGCCGGGGCGCGGGGCTGCCCGCCGGGCGGCGGCGGCGGCGGCGGCGGCGGCTGCAGGGCGGCCGAGTGGAAGAAGACGCCGCTGAGCAGCTTGGAGGAGTCGGGCAGGAAGAAGATGGCCCCGAAGCAGAGGGTGATGAAGGCGCTGAACACCAGCAGCAGCACGAACTTCTCCGTCAGCCGGAACGCGCCGGGCCCCGCCGCCTTCCTGCCCCCGGCGCCCGCGCCGCCGCCCGCGGGGCCGCCCAGCGCCCCCGGCCCCGCCGCGCTACCGAACAGCGGCAGCAGGCTGGCGGCGGGCATGGCCCCCGCGCCGCCTCAGCGCAGCGCAGCGCCGCGCCGCGCAGCGCGACCCGCCGCCGCGCAGGGACCGCGCCGCGCCGAGCCGCGCCGGCCGGGCTGGGCGGCAGAAAGTTTCCCCGGGCGGCCGCGACAACTTTTCCCTCCCCGGCGGCCGGGCTGGCCCGCTCGGCGTGTGCGGGACGGGCGCTGTCAGCTCCAGCCCATGCTGCTGCCGCGCTGCCGCTCCGCCCGCGCGGAACTGCCGGGCGGTCGCGGGCGGGGCGCGGCGCAGCGGGCGGGGCGGGGCCGTCGGGGGGGCGGGGCCGCCGCCGCCGGGGGGGAGGGGCGGGGCCGCGCCGCGCGGCGCGTGGGGGCTGCGCGGCCGCGGGAGGCCGCTCCGCGTGCCGGCGCGCGGAGTCCCGGGTGCTGGCGGCGCGGCCCGCTCGGCCGCCCGGGTGTTGCCTGCCCACGCTTGTGCACACGTGTACGCACAAACGCGCACGCCCCCCACCCAGATGTGTATGCATGGACATACATGCCCCAGACAGATGTGCATTCCCACACACATGCACACGCACATATGAGTGCCCCACACTGATGTGCACACACACGTGTGCATACATGCACACATACACACTTCCCTACACAGTTGTGCACATGCACATGCACACACACATACATGCACACACAGACACATGCCCCCACACAGATGTGCACGCGCACCCGTACATGCACACACACAGGCACACACAGGCACACACATACACATGTTCTCACACAGATACTCTGGTGTGCACACGTACATGCACGCATGCCCCCACACATATGCACATGCACGTGTGCACACATGCACACAAACTTACTCATTTCCCCACACAGATGTTCAGGTGCACACATGCACATGCACACACACACACACACACATATGCCCCCGCACAGATGCACATCCATGCACATGCATGATCCTGCACAGATCTGCCTTCACGCATGCATGCACATAGACACACACACGCCCCCATACAGATGCACACTCACAGACACATGTACAAACCCACGTGGAGACACATGCACATACATGCACAGGCACAGCCCCCAGACAGATGCACATGCACACCCATGAATGCACCCAGGCACTCATGTATGCATGCATACATGTGCACACACACACACGCACGCGCACACACATGCACATGTGTATACACACAGGCACAGACGCTCACACACACCTAGGGGCAGCGCAGGGGGAGGCAGCAACACAGCACCTACCCAGGTGAGCAGGGCTGGGCAGCAGAGCAGGGCTGGACGTGATTCCCTACGCACTATTCTAGAAGGAGCTGTATTTTTTATAAGAAAAAGGTTTTTTCTTTTTTCCCCTGCTAGTAAAAAGGTATGTTTTTTGATAGGAAGTAGGGGGAATTTATTCTCAAGAGTGTGAAAATTTGGCTTTTTATCTATGCTGATGCAAATGAAAAAACAATGCACATCATTGGCACAAAGAAGTGTGGTATTCGACAGCTGATCAAATTCTTGCATCCAAGCTCCCCAAGCTTTGCATGAGTGCTAACGTTTCCAGAAAAATTAAGATATGAATTTATTATTTTGCTCCTGTTACAGAGTTAATAGAATGAACAGGAGGGGTATGGTGCTGTTCAGACAGGGGGGGATGTAATAAGCAAGGAAACAGAGCTGCAATAAAATGCTGGGTTGCTTTAACTGGGAAAGGGAATCTGGCCAACACCCAGAGGTTTATCTCAAAACTTTTTTTGAACTTGTTTGGCACTTACCTAGACTTTGACACAGCTGAGCAGCAGTAAACTTATTTTAATGTTTCCTCCAGAAGGTGAACCACAAAATCAGAAAGAAAACAATGAGATGGGTTGTTCCCAGAAGTTATGGTGCTGAGATTGGTTTGTTTGTGTATTTGCATTACTTTATTTTGCAAGGGGGGAAAAAAACGGTAGAGGGAAGTCTGTGCTTTAACAAGGGCAGGGAGAAGGCATTGCATAAAGCTGTAAAGACTCAATTTTGAAAATGGGCTTGGCATGGGCCTAATTCTGCTCCCAGTGGAATTAGGGGAAGTTTTACCATTGACTTAATAGGAATAAAGCAAGGCTGCTGCCCAGTGCTTTTCTAAATCCCATTCTTTAGAAGTTAGAATATGTAATAGATTAATTAAAAACAGGTTTAGGAGAGACAGTTACATACAAATGTTGGACTGAGTCCTGCAAAACTCCCTTAAGTATACCAGCAAATGCTTGTGTAAAATTTCAGGATTATAACCAAAATTAAAGGAACAGGGGCTCCATTTTGCATCCAGCAAAATCACTATTTCTTTTAATTTTTACTCTATTTTTCTTTTAAATCCCTCCCCCCACCCCAACTGCATTTCCCCACTTTTAGTTATGAACTGAACAATGAACACAGTGGTATTGACACGCATTTCCCAGAAATGTGTAATGTAGCCTGATAGCTGTGCCAAGATAAAGCTGTTTAGGATTGAAGAATTCAGACTGCTTGGAAAAGGAGATAAAAATCTATGTTTTTTTTCTTTAAAGGAACATTTTAAGATAGCAAACGTGCACTTCAGCTATTGAAAGGCGGTTGATGAATGAAAAAGCTTCCAAAATGGTGAAATACCACTCTCAGCTTCAGTTAGTGTGTTCTGTTTCAATCACTGCATATGTGGGAGTATAATATTTTTCACAGATTGCCCTCAAAACTCATCACTACTTATGTGATAATATTTTGGGGCAGAATTTATTGCTGGAATTAGTGCCTTTCTTCAGTGTTTTGAAGTAATTCCATAGGCTGCCATATTTCTCTAGCGCTTCATGAGTGGATGTAATGGTTGAAAATGCCATCACATGGGATTCTGCTCCTGTGCCTCATCTTCCTAAACCGAAGCGCTCAGACTCACCTGCCTATTGCTTTTTCTGGTGTCCAGTGGTGAGCGCTAGGGGTTAAACGTAAATCCGTGCGGTTTCACTGCCACCCTCGTCGCTATCTTTGGGACACCCTGCTTGTTTCCTGAGTGTGTGGGAAGCAACATCAAGTGTGTTCTGTGCAAAGATAGAAATCATTAAAATAATCCAGCCTGTGTGGGGAGATGATCATTTCAAGGACAACAATAATCTAGGCCCTAAAGGGAGACTCCTCTTTTGAGCAGATGCCTAAATTCCTTATGCGGAGTTTTCCTGTTATTAACACCTAATGCTACAAATAGTTACTGGCAAAGTCATGTGGCAACTATTCAGCAGGACTATTCATGCATGGAAAGTTACTCGCACACATAATTGTTCATGAGATCGGGGCAGTGGAGACTAAAAAGAAAAAAAAGCCTCAACCCAACATCACTATACAGGTCCCTTGTTTTTTCTTCAACAATTTACTTTAGTCAAAATATGGAACCATACAAAATATTCCAAAGAACATTAAAATATAGGGTGTAGTTGAAGAAAAATGCGTAAAACAGGTAGTGGAACCGAGAGTAGTGCATCCTCAGAGTTTTTGCTGGCTGTGTCAAACAGGTAATGGAGCTATACAGTTAATCCACATCGGTAGGTACTTAAATAGTGTCAAATAATCAGAATAAACTGTGAAAAAATTAAGCCTGGTGTTTGTGATAATCTCCTAAGGATGGCAGTGAAAAGCTTAGCTGTCTGCACCCAAGGTTTGCACAAGAAGAGCCTTGATATAACTTTGTTAGTATATCCACCTAGGGGAAATACTGAGCAGGCTGACAAGGTTTTTCTTTTTCTTTTTCTTTCTCTTTCTTTCTCTTTCTTTCTCTTTCTCTTTTTCTCTTTTTCTTTTTCTTTCTCTTTCTCTTTCTCTTTCTCTTTCTTTCTTTCTCTTTCTCTTTCTCTTTCTCTTCTTCTCTTTCCCTCTCTTTCTCTTTTCCTTTTCCTTTCCCCTTTCCTTTTCCTCCCCCCCCCCCTTTTTTTTTTTTGCTAATTGAGCTGCATTATTTCCTGGATGACATCAGCTAAATGGGGAAAAAAAACAAGTCTTCAGGCAGGTTTTTTGCTCTGCTGGGTGAGGCTGGGCCCTATCCAGTCTGGTTATGCCAAGAAAATGCTGCGCTCTAGGTCTGCCTCCCTTCTGTAGAGGCAAATGCCTGTCCTGCGGGTTCGGCAGCAGGATCGGGAATCATTTTCCAGCTGTCATGCAGAAGTTGGACATTATAGGAAGGCATAACTGCTGTGTGAGAGGTGGTGAGAGAGAAATTTGAATAATGAAGGGAGAAGGCACTTTTCTATAAATGGGCAAATTGGCTGCATATTGACTGAAAGGCCTGGAAAAATACCTCTAATGTCTCTTTTGCTGTAATTATTTTTAACCAGCTATATCTAATTCAGAGTGTTTCTAGCCTTAGATCTTGCCTTGTGATAGAAAATTAATTAGATTGCAAGTTTTAAAAGATACATATAACAGATATAGAAGGTACTAACATTTGGCCCAATTTTTAATCACATTTAGCCGAGGCAGAGATATTGATTCCTTTCAGATGAGGGGTTTGTAATAGTACCACTCCCTTACAAGGGGTGTACAGTATCAGTTCTGGTTTTAAAAATTAATTGACACCTTCATTTAAAGCATAATACTTATGTCCATATCTTCAGAGATGCTCTTAATGGCCTTGCCTTTGGGAATGTAATTCTCAAACCCAGGTTATATGTCCAGTTCTTTATAGAGTGACTAGCGTGACGCAGACATGGGGTTCACAGGGCTCACAGGTGGGTTTCATAACTTCCAACATGAAGTTTTGAAGGAGGCTTTGGCCATCCAAAGACCAGATATGTATGAAATACTCTCTGTTTCTCAGATTTTGACACATGGCTGCTGTTCTGAGTTCAATGTGTGAGGAAAATGTGATTCACAGCCTCAACAACATCGCTTGATCTTCAGTCCTAAGAGTACAAGGACTGTGTTATGTTTTTCTTTAAGATCTCAGAAGAAAGAAATATTGACCATTTACTTAGCAGTCCTGTGGTCACAACAATTGCTCAGGAAGTTGCTCAAAACCTTTCATAGTATGGAGGGTTCGAATTCACCTCTTTTGTCTTGCAGTAGTGTCCTAGACAACAAATGCATTCCCCACCCTTCCTTTTGAATCACAGAATCACAGAATCACAGAATCGCTGAGGTTGGAAGGGACCTCTGGAGATCATCTAGTCCAACCCCTCTGCTCAAGTAGAGTCACCTAGAGCACATTGCACAGGATCCTGTCCAGGCGGGTTTTGAATATCTCCAGAGAAGGAGACTCCACAACCTCTCTGGGCAACCTGTTCCAGTGCTCTGTCACCCTCACAGTGAAGAAGTTTTTCCTCATGTTCAGATGGAAGTGTCTGTGTTTCAGTTTGTGCCCGTTGCCTCGTGTCCTGACGCTCGGCACCACTGAAAAGAGTCTGGTCCCATCCTCTCGACACCCTCCCTTCAGATACTTGTACACATTGATAAGATCTCCTCTCAGCCTTCTCTTCTCCAGGCTAAACAGGCCCAGCTCTCTCAGCCTGTCCTCATAAGAGAGATGCTCCAGTCCCCTAATCATCTTTGCAGCCATTCTCTGGACTTGTTCCAGTAGTGCCACATCCCTCTTGTACTGGGGAGCCCAGAACTGGACACAGTACTCCAGATGTGGCCTCACCAGGGCTGAGTAGAGGGGGAGAATCACCTCCCTCCACCTGCTGGCAACACTCTTCCTGATGCACCCCAGGATACCATTGGCCTTCTTGGCCTCAAGGGCACATTGCTGCCTCATGCTTAACTTGGTGTCCACCAGCACTCCCAGGTCTTTCTCCGCAGAGCTGCTTTCCAGCAGGTCAACCCCCAACCTGTACTGGTGCCTGGGGTTATTCCTCCCCAGGTGCAGGACCCTGCACTTGCCTTTGTTGAACTTCATGAGGTTCCTCTCTGCCCACCTCTCCAGCCTGTCCAAGTCTCTCTGAATGGCAGCACAGCCCTCTGGCGTATCCGCCACTCCTCCCAGTTTTGTATTGTCGGCAAACTTGCTGAGGGTGCACTCTGTCCCTTCATCCAGGTCATTGATGAAGAAGTTGAACAAGACTGGACCCAGTACTGACCCCTGGGGGACACCGCTAGCTACAGGCCTCCAACTAGACTCTGTGCCACTGATCACAACCCTCTGAGCTCTGCCATTCAGCCAGTTCTCAATCCACCTCACTGTCCACTCATCTAGCCTGCACTTCCTGAGCTTGTCTATGAGGATGTTGTGGGAGACAGTGTCAAAAGCCTTGAAGATGTGCTACAATGCAGAAAGGAGTGCAGGACTCGAAGGGCAAAGAGGAGAGAAGTTTTCCACGAGGGATTGTAACTCAAAAGCCCTGAAGTGAGGACACTCCACTCCCAAAGGATCTTTGGCCTTAACCGCAGAGCTGCAGAGACGGTAGCTTAGCCCCTTCTTTATGGGATGAGTGTTGAAGTTTGGCCTCCTGTTTTGAGGATGAAAAGCAGAAGGAAAAAAAAAAATTCTGTGACAGACTTTCCCAAAGATTTCCTCTAATTAAATGCATGAGATGAATGTGGCTAGTATCCAAACTTTATAAAGACTGTAGAAATGTAGCAGGAGTATGAAGCTGTAAGCTTACAAAACTTCTTACTCCACTCCTTTGACCCTTTTCTGGCATGGCCCATTAATGCCATTGTTACCAAAGGCTGATTTTGGTGACACTACTACAGTTCTTTTTCCTCCCAGCATCTTTGGAATTACCCTTCCTAGCTCTTTCCTTTCCCCCTTGAGGGAGGTTTCTCCAAATGAGGGCAGCTCTGTAAATGTTTCACTGCCTATCAGGAGGATTCACCGAAACTGTCCGGCTAAGCATCCCTTTACAGGGGCTCTGCCTCTTATCTCTTCCCCGAGATTTTGGATGTTGCAGGACATGACCTGTAAGACATTCTGCCACAAAAAGGTATTTGACTTTTTTTGCTAGAAAAACATGAAAGATACAAATCATTTTCTTCAGTATCCAGCTAATCACAACATGTGTGAGTCCAGGATTTGAACTCTGATCACTCGAAGAATAGTGTACAGTACTACCAGGAAGCTAGCATACCCCAGGTGGTATCTTTGATACCATCACACTTGAGTTGCTACTTGCTTTTCATCTCTCTCTCTCTTTTTTTTAAATTACTTTTGTAACTCTGTCAGAGCAAGCAACCAAAGCCACGATGTTTCATGTGCAGGGGAGTGGCATGAAAATAATGGCAAGGAAAAGAGTTACAGGGTTTCTGTGTCCTTTCACAGGTATACAAATATATTTGATATCTGTATATCTCCCTCTTTCTGGAACATCTTTCCGCTGTTCACGTCCTTTAAAAGAATTTTAGCTACTAATCTAGGAAATGGGAGGTTAGTTTTTTATGGTATTTCACCATTTAAGACTCAGATAGGCATCTCATGAAATTTTTCTTATAGGAATTAAGGACAAAGGTGTTTTGAGACCTCAGTCCTCTTCCCTTGCCCCTCAGAATTTAGGAGACTAGTATTACATAAAGGTTGATATGTTCTTTTACTTCCATTCTCCCATTTCTACATGCAGAATCCCCAGCAAAGGTAGAAGCCCCCAAAATAGCCCCCAATGTACTACTATGTTTTCATTTAGTCCTAATTATCTCCAATAGAGTTAAAATGCCTTAAGCTAGCACTGCAACTGTTTGTAATACCTGTTTTCTCCCAGCCACCCTTTCCTGGCTATCATGAAGTTTGTGTATCACATCCACAGGCATAAAGTTGGAGTTTACTCTACCAAGATTAAGTCAAGAGAAGGAATGAAAAAAAAAGTTTATGAGAGGGCCCTTGGGAAACAGACTTAGTTTCTTCTCCAAAGTGGCATCATTTTCCTGAACCAGAGCCACCCAAGAGGGGAGAAGTGTTTGTGGAGAATGAGACATGGGCATTGGAGCTGGATTTTATAGTCATTCGACAGCTATATTTGGCAGACATTTGATGGGAATATCTGGACCTCTTGGCTGCAAACTAGAGCTGGCTATTTTAGTAAATACCCCAAGGAAAAGTGGTAATTATTCTTCGGGGTAGAGATTACTAACCTGCTGAAGGGAAGTTATATAACTGAATTACTTTGACTTACTGTAAAGGGAGAAAAGTATACTGTAATAGATGATGGAAAGAATCAGAGAAAGATCTTAAAAACAGAGGACACTGCAAATTATTCATTAATTTCTTTATATTAGAAGTGGTTGGTTTGCACAAGATTTTAATTTCACATTTAATGGCTCCTTGGCTATTTCATAAAACATAAAGCTGAAAATATTCCTGAGCTTTTATCACCCCTTACCATGAGAGATGCCGTGTGGATTATGTAAATAGCCCTCAGTTATTATTTGAAATGGTGTCTTTGTGCTTCTTTCTTCCCAATGGCTATTTCCCTAACTAGATGAGTTAATTCTGCTCAGCAGCACATTTTAGTAGGACAAATACAGATGAGGCTTACTGACTGTACCCTGATTGACTGAGGCATCAGTCCAACTTTATTTTTGAGTCTTCTTTAAAAGCCAGTTTCCCCTTCTGTAAGTCTTAAATGGCTTTGGGGGTTAAGAGCAGTAGAGGTTATACATTTATTTATTTACTTACTTAATTTTACCTATTGAAAATATTCCACTTCTAACTAGCTCTGTCATATGGGAAAAGTGATGCAGCTTTTTCTAGTGCTTCTAATTAAGATCACTGCGTGTTTCCTCTTCATAGACTGTTGTTCAGAATTGTTAAAGCTAGTTCAATCAGTGCTTGACAGATTTTCATATACCAAACCATAAATGTGTTTAGATGATTGAGAGGGTTTTTTTTTATTATTATTATTTTCCTGTCTGTGCCATTTGTGATCTGACCTACCTTGTCATGTAGTGATAATGGGTCAGATGTGCCCAGCTACCGCCTGACTTGCTGCATGAGTGTTATTTGGTACAATCATTCACAGAGCAGGAGCTCTTAGCTGGTATGTGTATGTGTGCGTCTGCTCAGGCCTTACACAGTTGGGAATTATTTGTCTTTTCTAAATGAAAAGCCTCAGTTCAAAACTGATTTTTTGTCCTACTGGAACTCCGTTGTTTGATTCACTGCTTGGACTAAATGATGCAGAAAAAAAATCACAGCTAATCTGACCTTTGCTCTTGCTGTTTTGCTAAATCAAGTTCTTATTGAAAACCTAGATAAGAAGAATGGCTTTCACAATATTTGTCTGTGTGATGGTGAGCCTTAGTTTCCTCAGCTGTATAACAACGGCTAACCTATTTCACAGACCTAATGTATGGAATTTGCTTTGATATCCTTAGATGAAATGCGTTTGGGTGCAAAATTTTGTTCAGTTTTCCTTAGAAATTAAATTCTTCTCCTAGTTTACAGTTCTCAATTACTAATCCAAGGACTTGTAGCACACCACTGACAATCCCTTCTAGACCAGTTCTGGTTCATTTCATTTCTCTTCCACATATGTCCAATGGTCCCTGCACCTTCTGCTTTATGAACAGCTGCATTGCCTCAGTGTCATCTCTTGCTCTGGTCCATTGTCATAGCCCTGAGCTTGCAGTATGTGTTGCTTTCCTGACTTTGAAGCATCTTGGATCGTTTATGTACCCCCAAAAGCACCAGGCGGCATGGGATCATAGACAGACTCAAGAATGACAACAGTGAAATAGCAGCAAGTAGCATTAGGGCAGGTGTATTTCTGTTTAAGATGAGACTCAGGAAAATATCCAAGGCTAAAAGGGGAAGATAATTGAAGATATTCAGAAGCAAATGTTTCTTGGGAAAACCCTCATGGCTCAAAGAAACTGATGAAGACTGGAGAATGGCCTTCTCTGTTTTGAACTGGTATCTGTGGTGTGAAGGTCTTGATGTATGCAGGGTACTTAAAGGGATAAAGAGAGACTGCATATGAGCATTATCTGGAGAGAGGGTGAGTATTTCTATCTAAATCAAATCTGCCAGCTGGGATACACATGGGAGAAAGTTCTCTAAGCTTTTCATAGCTTTCTGCCTTTTTGCATGTTTTTCTATTTCTCTTTTATACTGTTTCTTTTAACTTCCCTGTCAGCAGGATGGGAACCTGCTATTGTCTTTATGAATAAACCTACAGGGTATCTGCAAATCTGGAAAGTGAATATTTGGTCTTTCTGACAGTGGCTGAACATCAGCATATTTAGATAATATGCAGTATCTATGGTAAGAGATAATATCTAACATTTTCTGAGATTAACCAATAACTGGCTGCACTGTGAAAAATCATATTCTGTTCCTTATTATCAAAATTATTTTTTGATTCATCATTGGCATCAACTATTTTGCTCAAATGAAAACAATTTGGCGTGTCTTTCTCCCTGTGTATTTGAATCAACAGACGAGACATGGCAAAATAAGTTGTTAACGTATGTACATGAACTCAGAGGACAAATTCCAAACAGAGCAAAATGAAGCATCTGAGTAAGGTCATTGTGCTCCTAAAATCAACCATTAAATCTATGTTTTATTTTGTTGCTTCACTTTTTTTACCCCAAAAGTTAGTGCAGAGGCACACAGCTTAGTGTTTGATATATGGTAGAAAAGCATTGATTTGCAGACTGCTGTGGCACAGATTTTTAAAATTAGAATTTTTTTTTTCTTTTTCTGTAAGGTGTATTTCCTGAGAGACAACAAAGTTAACCACATAGCATTTAAGCAGCTGCAAGTAATTTATCCTTCTCTCTAGCTGGAGTGGAATAAAGAATAAATCTATCCTACCTAGCAGGTAGGGAAAAATTGTGTTTCTGTAATGATTCAGGCTGACATGACCTATCTGATGCTTTCTATGAGAGCTGGAACATACTGCTTTTAAAAAAACAGATGGAGTTGTCCTGAAAGAACTTTATTAGAAGAGGCTTGGTGTCATTCTGTCTCTTACTGTGACCTTGCCATCTCTCTTTAAAGACAGATTTTCTGCCTCCTTTAACCTCCCTTTTTACTCTTCTGTTTCAGTTTTTTAGTGGTGATTTGCTAATGTGGGACTCAGGTGGCCAGAAAGATTGATAGTCAAATGCTTGCCTCAGAATTTTAGCAGAAAACCTTTTGTACAACACCACTAAAAAGTAACACCCTATTTGCTGAAGTTGTGTCAGAATATTTGCAAATTTCCAAAGAACTCTGAATATAATTGAAAGAAAGTTAAGAACTTACTTTCTGACCAAGGCTGTGCTGATTTGTTAGGTCCCTCAAATGGGTTGCTGCACTGGGGAAATCTTGTGCTAACTCATCCTCTCGCCAGTCCTACTGTTGGCTTTAGGGATACCTCCATAAGATACCTTGAGGGCCACACCTGTACCACGAAGGTCTTTCTGGAAAGGCCTTAGCACTCACTGACATGTCTGTGCCATCCTGTGGTCCCATGGAACAGCCACAGCCTCATTTAAGCCATTGCCCATCAGCACCTCCTATCTAAAGTGGGAGATTAAGGGATCTAGTGCCATATTTGCGGGTTACAGATTGCCTACAGCCTCAGAGCCAGTGCACGCCTATATCCAGTCATGCTGATAGGCCAGGCTGCCGACACCCTCCCATCCTCGTGTAGCCTCCACAGAAGCAGACATTGCTGGAGCTGCCCCCATTGGCATGTCCTGCAAGGGTCATTGTTCCAGCTGCTCTCTTCCATGGGGCGAAACAACAGGCTGGACCCAGAATCATTCAAGACTGACAGCACAAATATGGACTATTCATCCATGGAATATGGACCATACAGAATATGGGCTGCTGGAAGTATGAAGATGGAGGGCAGTTCTTGGGGCTATATGTATGTGGAAGGAAAAGTAATGAAGAGAAAGCAGGCATCTGGGAACAAAAGTCCGTCCCTGAGGCATTGTATCAGGAGATAAGACATTCTCAGAAGATATTTATTGCCAGCTAGAGTTAAAACCCATCTTATTGTCCAGGAGAAGATACCTTTATAGTTGTCTCTTGAACCAGCCATAGGGAAGAAGGAGGTCTTAAAACAGCTAGTCCTACCTCCCGCCACACACCAGCATTTCTTGGCTTCACTGCTCTGCGGTCATCTAGATGTTGACCAAAACAGTGCACAGTGACCAGGGAAAGTACACATAATGTAGTCAGGACAGTTCATCTGGGCAGCTTTCTGTTTGTCCTTCTAGGAGCAAAGCAGACTCCTTCTCTTGCTGTCATTGCAAGTGTAACAAATACTGACAGTCTTTCCTGGAGAAGCCTGGAGTATGTTTGTGCACAGTGGGAACTAGGATTAGGAAAATCCCCCCTGTGTTGGTGCAGCTGGGTAACCAGTTTATAAAGGCCAGCTAGGCATGAGGTTGCTCTACAGATTTCTAGTGAGGAAAGTCTCCTGTTGCCCTCCATGGCTAAGACACGGTGAGTGGTCATAAATTTGGTTGGGGCAATGTAATGAGACTGGGTAGCTGCAGCCCTGCAGACCAACAGAGCAATGTGAGTATAACAGGATGACCCATGCTCCCCAGTTCATCACATGGCCTGCACTGAAGTAACTGAAAGTCAAGCATATGCATATGAGGCATTGCAAATGATATAAACGTTTCCAAATTATGATTGAGGTCTTATTTAGGGCCAGTTTTATTGCCATTATTGCTGTTTGATACTACCTAATTCTGCCCTATTTTAGTCAATTGGATTACTTACTGTGATGTGGAAATAATCTGTGTAACGGAGTGTCAGGCATGTGCTCAAGAAGCCTTGACCAAAAAATTTCAAATAGGAGTAGTGCTGTTCCCTACAATTGTATCTGTTTATAAACATGGCTTGGAGGTTAAACCATCAGGGCAGCAGGGTTGCTACCAGGCTAGTCGGTGAAGTGACTAATGAATGGTTAATGCATTGAAGTAAATAATATGATGAATATGTAAATGTATATGTAAAACAGACAGATAATATTAAAAACAAGGAAATCTGAATCAGCTACTTTTGTTTAATGCATTAACCTAAAATGCTACTCTATTGTCCTTCCCAAAACAGGATGGGTGGATATGGAAAATGAATCCATAAATAGAAATTGCTGGGTTGCGTTCTGTGTCAGGTCAGTCTAATGCTCCTTATCCTTTCTTTTTTTTTCAATTTTTAACTGAGGAGATTTAATCTGAACTCCCTGTCATTAAGAGGTAGAGAACTAGACCTGGTAGCAAAGAGAGTCTAAGCATTTGGGAATATGGGAAATAACCAGCTTTAAAATTAGAAAATACCAGCCAGATATTAATATAACACTAATAAAATTATATATGAATAATTTTACAAAATTACAAAGATATATTTCACTTGAAGGGCTATTATTAACCCAGTCATATATTTCCAAGTTACCTTTACCACTTCATTGCCATATTCTTTGCCTTTACTGGATGTTAGATTGATACTAGTGAAAGACTCATGAGGTGACAACTGTACAGTACTTAAATTTCTCTCTTATACTATCTATACAAATCTGACAGAGACAGTAAGTCCTGCTTAAATGTTTCCCACAGGAACAAAACAAAAGCAATTGGAAAGAACATCGCTCCTTGAATGAACTATTTGCTCAGCAAAATATCACTAAAGAGATTGAAAGGGTTTTGGTTAAGTTTAGGCTTTTTCTTAAAACAGTTTTGAGGGATTAAATTAGTCTTGCATGACCATAAGTAAACTATACTAGATTGCCTTGTCTCCAAGGAAGGTATTGGCCTCTCCTAAAATGTCCTTTTTTTTCTTGTTTTTTCCCTCTTTTCCCTTGACTTGTCCAACAAATTATTTTGTCATAAAGCAATACACTGCAAAAAATTGATTTTCATTTGTTTTCTGTTTTTAATGAAAAATGAATAAAGGATTTAAATAAGTTATCCTATACTATACTGAAAATTATTAGTTATAACTTGTCACTAAAAAACTCCATTGTAGACATTATTCAAAAGCATAAAACTGTGATGAGTTGACAAGCAAATTTTTTTTTTTAAGCGCAGAATTCAGATATTTATAACATAAATCTAACTCTGCAATCAGTTATAGTCAGGCTGACTGTAGTCATCAAAAGGGATCAGGAGGCTGGGCTGTGATTTTCTCTGTTGACTGAGAATATGTGTCTGAGTTTCACTCAGCTTCAGGTACTGAATGAGAGGGGTCTGACTCTGTCTGGGCCTTGATGAAGATGAGTTTTCAGGGTGTGGTACAATACAGGACTGAAATAATGCTGATGAGTGAAGAAACATATCAAGAAGAGGAAAATTTATGCTCGATCCTTTTTTGAGCGGTTCTGAACCAAGCCCTGATCTGTGATCCCACTGCTTCTTCTCTGTGTCCATACAGGGGTGGTCAAGAACACTGCTCCCCCCTTTCTTTGCCTTGCCCTAGTGTCCCATGCCTTTGTTGTCTTGACACTGTTCTACTAAAATACAGTAAAAGGCTGCTGAGAAACTTCAGTCAATGTGGAATGTAATCAAATCTAGGGGTATCTATCACAGGAAGGGGTATCTATCACAGGAAGTATTCAATTGTACTCCATGGTCTAAAATAACTTCTAGCTATTTTTAGGTGAATTGGAAATGATTGGTTTAGAGCCTTGATTTTGTAAAATGGTGTGGATCTTGGTATCTTAGGAAAATTTGTCTCCTATGGTGATACTATTAGTTGTTAATTTGGCTATTAAAATCAGCTGAAGCTTCTTTTGTTGTTTTCTGTTATTCTTCTTGCCTATAATTTAGGGGTTCAAGACAATAAATAGTCCAATAAGATCACCCCCCCAAATGTTATCAAGACAATTTGTTGCCATTAAATTTCATCAAAAATCTTCAAAACTACAAAACAAGATACATAGTGGATAGTCAAGCTTTCCTATTTTGGCTGCTCAACAAAGAAAATTGAAGTAATGGAAAAGGATATGCCTTAGAGGCTATTCTCTAGAGCCATTTCTGTGGACTTCTCTGCAGTCACTGGAGACAAATAAGCCCTTTCAGGTGTGATAAAGAACAGCCACCCTGAGCTTTTGTTCTGAATCTCTCCTGGAAGAGATGATCTCTCTCCATCAGCAGTAGAGATAACTCCACCCTGAAGTGGTGAATACCACTCTCTATCTTACGATGCAATCACTGTGATAATCACAAAAGGCAGCACATAAGCACCTATGGTTTCTTCCGGAGATGTAGGGAAGCTCTTGAGATTTCCCTTTCTGAATCAGATGGAGAAGCAGGCAAGGAAATGAGCTGGCATATAATATCGAGAGAGACCACTCTGACCTGACCACAATATGTGCTAGTAGATCTGTATCCTTGTTCATAAAGCATGAACTATTAGTGAAAACAAGCTTTCCTCTCTTACAATCCTCTCACAAGCACTGAGTAAAACATTAGGTCTTGTATGTGGTTTCCAGTCACCACATTAATGAAAAGTAACTGAACTGCACTCTGACAGGTTCCCATCACAGAGCTGGTTCGAAAGCTAAGGTGAGGTGCACTGAGAAGAAAACCTAGCTGCAGCTCATTACCGGTATTTTTGACTGTACTGCTGGTAGATGACCTTTCTTCCCCAAAGATATACATCTGACCCTTGTTGGAGATGAAGCCTATTGTCCTGACCACCTTTCACCTTTGTAAAGCTTTTTAACCCTATAAAGATGTAATATAACACCCATAGTCTGGTCTGGAAGTGTCCATGTGCTCTGAAATATCCACGCTGGGTAGTAAAAGTCAGTACAATTAAGCTTTTTGAAAACTGATGTAAGAAAGTCAGCCCCATGATACCTGGCGTGTTTTCCTTTCTCCTTGAACTACTGCTTCTTTTATTACCTGCACAAAATAATTTCTGTCTTCAACAAAAGCCATTTCCATAAAGCCACTCCTGCGCGGTGACTCGGTAGAACAGAAGTATCGTACGCAGGGAAACTCCTTCCTTATGGATTGTTGCAAAGAACTGAGATAATTTAACACAATCAAACAGGAAAACGTCTCAATTTATTCAAATGTAATACTGTTATAGTTTTACAGTTAATGTGGGGAAAATTATTGATGTGTTGTGACTAAAGTCAACACAAGTGTCTTTTCTTTTAAATTACTGGATTCACAGCCTAAGGACTCCCCCTGTTCTTGGGGTTTCTTAAAGACTACCTCTAAATGTACTCTTTTTGCTTGGTCAAGAAGCTATCATTAAATAGCAATAACTTTATATTACTGAATTTAGCTTGATTTTAATGGGTGATCTAGAGATTAAAATTTCAGACTCTGCTACTATTTAACAGTCATTTGAATCCCTGATGGATTTATTATTTAGTACCTGGACCTTGATATTTTTTTCTTTGAGTTTACAAAGGTGATTTTCACATGCCTTTTGTGATTTGAAAGTTAACATTTATGGCAGAGTAAATGTACAGTGCTTATTCATCACTTCACAGCAATGACTACTAATCTTCTTGGCCCCGATTCATGAAAACATTTGATCATGTTCTTCATTTCAAACACAAAGTCAAGTTTGTTCCTAAAGGTTTGGCTGAGGTAGGAATTTATCAGGCTAAGCTTCCGCCTCCCAGATGTTTTCTTGGGAAAGTGCTATATGTTGTTTTTGCATTGGGTGTGGAAAGGTAGAATATTTATTAGTACAATATATCTTTTATTATTTACAATTATAATGACTTTATATGAAGCACAAGGCATAGGTTTTCAGTGGAAGAAATTATTTTTGTAATATATAAGATAGTAAAACACACTGAACTGCTAACTGCTAGAATATCTGACGCTGTTTCACTGGAAACCAGTGAGCAGCTAAGGAGGTTTTGGCAAAAATTGGAATTAAGAGTAAATAAACTCCCCTATAGTATAACTATGAACCTAAATGTGATTAAATATGATTAAAATTGAGATTTAAAAATTTCAGAAGTTCTTTAAGAATAAACACTGGACCTTGTGTGAAGTTTCTAATCACTATATTAATGAAAAGTAATTTAATTTCATTCCAGTAGGATCTATTCAGAAGGTAACTTTGCAGAGCTTATTCTGAAGCTGAGGTAATGCAGTGAAAACAAAACCTAGGCACAGCATCAGAATCAGGTTTTAAACTTGTAACTAATTGGTCAGTCTGTTTTTCTCTTGCATTATAGGTCTGTGGAGAGACAATACATTTTTTTTTTTTAAAGGCTTTGACTGAATGTTTTATTTTAAGAATCCAACAGCTCAGTCTTCAGTTTGTTTTAATTTACTGTTCATTACATTACCATTCTGAATGAATTATAAGGAGGCTTAATGTTATCAAAGTATTTTACTGAGTCTTAGGTCACAGCTTTCAGCTAAGAAAACCAAGTTAAGTTAGATCTTTTATTTTTAACATATCTACAATTACAGAGAACAGATTTTTCACTATCAGGCTTAACGTAGCCTTAGCAATATCACAGTCCCACATGGGTTAAAAGAACCTTTGCCTAATAAATTATTGTTTATTCTTCCTTGGTATTCTAAAAAACAGTGAAACACATGGAAAGAGCAAGCCCGGGTACCATCCAAGAGCTCTTCCCAGCTCACTGGTTCAGGCGTGAGCTGCCGGGCAGGATACTTCCAGGGCTTGCACTTCACCCCTCTTTTGCTGTAGTCTCGTTTCCAAGGAAATCACAGCTCCAGCACACCTATAGTATTTTGGAAGCAGGAGTATGGAGCACATAGGAAAGACCCCGCCATACTATATAGATAGAGTGAGCACATATTGTTGTATCTTTAAGGTACATCATTCACGTATCCAAATAAAGATCTGGGAGGAAATAAACTGAAACAAACAGAAGCAGAAGATTTGAACTCCTTTTATAGCAGTGGGGCTTATATGGCCCGGGTGTATAGGATTCAGAGCCAAAGTGCATAGGAAGGAACAAGATCTAAGTTTTGGGGGGATTTTTGTTTAACAGTGCTATTCTGGTTTTGCTTTTGAAGAAGGAGTACACTAACTACATCTCTGATGCAACAGCAGCCAAGAAGTGGCTACTGTCAGATCTGTCATCTGTGTCTTCAGCTACATATCTATTTCTATATAGAGAGATATATAGTTTAAATACAGCCTTGCAGAAAAGAGAATTCCTAGCTGAGCCAAGTAATTTTTTTAGAACTTTGGAGTGGACTCCTGAGAGTTGTTCAGCTGTTTTGTGACAATATAATTAAAAGTAGAGCATTGTTTAGGGCAAATGAGACTGTCTTCATGAATAACTTATAGTCTACATAAGGCTGACTTTGTCAGCATATATAGAATGGCTAGAAAATAAAGTGATGGATGCCTCTTTTACACAGTTTAAAACTAGTGGTCATTCCTTTTTTTCACATGTTTTTCTTAATCAGAAAAAAAGATTGCTAAGAAGCAGTTATTCTAAAGAAGCAGGGCGCAAATGAGACAAGATGGCATCAGGAGAACCGGAATGAGAAAAAACTTGCTGATCTAGAAGTACTGGTGTGGAATTAATTTCTGCTTTTCACACAGGTGAAATATAGATCTGCATTGATATATTTCTAGAAAAGGCAAAAGTGGCTCTCTGAATGTCTGAAAGTCTCATGAGAGTTCATCTTTTTGTTAGTCAACATCTTTTACTCAAGACTACCAAAAGTTTCAGTCCCCAAATGGATTTTTTTGCCTATATTTCATGGATTTTGGTTGCTGCTTTGCCACTGTGCAAAAATCCCCAGTAGCAGTGCTACCCACCCCACCTCCAAAAATGCTGATTTATGGAAAAAATTTTCATCCCTATTTTCCTTTCTAGCTTGTTTTGAATGCATTTTCTATTTTTACAAAAGTAAAATTTATTGCCAGATTATGTTTCTCAACCTTTCTGATCCTCTATAAATGTAAAGATCAAAATGCTAGAGAGCAATGGGAAATGACAAAAGGACTTTGGAAAGAGGAAGAAATTGGAGTATATAGCATTAGTTAAACAAACGTGAGCAGGAAGATTATACAAAGCCCTCCAGATTTTCTGTCTACATTTTAACCCAAACTTTGGAACAATGCAAGAGAGATTTTAATTCAGAGCAACTTTCCTTGATGTTTGTTTAACTCCAGTGAATGATGGGACAAGATCTGGAGGGTCTTGCAGGTGCTACCCTGATGTGTAATGTGGGCATGCTCCATGAAGAGCATAGGCATGTTGCTTATTCCTCAGTCTCAAAGTTTTGATTTAAGATGCTCTTGATAATTGAGAATACCAAGAGTTCATGTTTTACGTTTGCAGGTTGAAGGGATGCTGAGTTTCTCAGCAGTGGAAGAAGACTTGCTTTTAGCTACATGACATAACTGTACTTTCTAATAAATGTTTTAATTCCAGCACTACCAATCTCTTTTCCTAAACTTAAGTTAAAACACTTTTTTCTTATAGCCACAGTCAGATCAGGATGTAAGACAGAAGGCCATGTGTTTCTTGCTGTCTACCCACAGGTAAGCAGCAACATGTTAGTAAATGCATTTGTCAGTGCGCTGCAGCATAACTGCCCTATCGTGTTGGCTGCCTTCTCACCCTGTTCCCACCTCAGCACCTGCGTGACTGTGGGAGATGGCATGGAGCATCCCGCAGCTCATTGCACGGGAACTCAGTGGGTCACGTTTGTTTGCTGCAAGCGGTGTTGCAGCATGGCGTTGTGGGGTGGTCTGTGTGCTTTCAGGCTGGAGGAGGAAAGGGGTAGGTGTGAGAAAAACAGGGTACTGAGAGTGAGTGGAGGCAGGGAAGGCAGGGTGCCTTCTGCTCCTGCATTAGCTGCCTCCTGCTTCTTGAAAGGCTGGTGCAGAAGCCAGCAGCTGACTGCCTGATTTCCGCTGCTGGGGAGGCATTCCTGTTGTTGTCTCACCCCAGCAGTGAAGTAGGACCAAGGTGGTGAAGAGAAGCTCTTTCCCGTCTGTGTAAAGAGAATTTTTCTGTGTCTTTAAAGATAGCTGGGTTAGTGACAGGATAAAAATGACAAATTACAAGGATAGTGCAGAGAGGCTAGCCTTAACAAGAAATTTCAGGGATCACCTATAATTTTTACTGAGCAAAACGCATGCTATTTTATCACTTTCTGATAGTGCATCAAACTGATTTCAGCTTCTCCCTGGGAGAAGGAGACTTAGATGACTTGGTATATGGGTGGCAGTGTACTTAATATTGTTTTATGGCATATTATTTTTTACAACAAGCATAAAGCTTGTTATTTTTACTTCTTTACCCTAAGAAAGATGATATTCTG